>NC_056743.1:768779561-768860391 GCF_019279795.1 Protopterus annectens | reverse complement strand
GGGTATGGAAGTGAAACGTTTAGCCTTGTGACACTATGTCTAGGATCCATTTGTCTTGGGTTATGTGCCAATTTTGAGAAAAAAGTGCTAGTTTTCCCCCTAAAAGTGTTGCCAGAAGATAATTGCTTGGTGCAGGCAGGGAGAAGTCATTGGGACTGTTTCCTGTATGGCTGTGATTTGTCTTCTCCACTTTTGGAGGTAGAAGCACCCCATTGTTTAGACCTGTACGAACCTTGAGACTGGGATCTGCCTCTTGGGCATCTCTATCTGCCCCTTTGTGGTCTGTCTGACACTGGAAAGGACCAATTCTTTGTAGGCCAGTGTCTGCTAAATCTAGGAGGTTGTACCTGTTAGAAATCCTTGACCATTTGCATAGATTTAGCTTTGTCCTCCATTTTCTTTAACACCTCTTCTGCTTTAACACCAAATAAGGTATCATGCTGTAATGGAGCATCTAATAATTTTGCTTTGACATGTTTAGGCAGATTTTATTCCTTTAACCAAGCATGCCTCCTGATGACAGAACCCGTAACAGCGGCCCTGCAGGAGGCCTCCAAAGAATCAAAACCACATTGCAAAGTATGCTTTCCAACTTGTTCAGCTGCATGCAATAAATCCTGCATTTGTTTTCTGCACCTTCAGAATTTATCAACATTTTCTGTTTAAGCAGTGACATAATATATTGCTGATATTTGAGCATATGAAACTGACAATTTAAAGTCCTTATAGCCAAGGTAGCAGAAGTGTAAATCTTTTTTCCCCATCTGTCCATTGCCCTAGAAACCCTGTCTGAGGGGGTAGGTTTTTTTGCAGCAGAAGCCTTGACCCCTTTGGGACCCTGAGAGATAGTTTATGGATCAGCAGCAGGGTTTTTGAAAAGGAATTTATGACAGTCAGGAACCCTGTAATACCTGTCCAGCTTAACAGGAGCTGGAGGGTAAGGAGTAAGGGGTCAGACTGGACTCTGAAAATACATCTACAATGTCTAACACAGGTGGAATAGCTAGGGGCCTGTGTTGTGGTAGTAAAAGGAAGTCTCTAAGCCTTTACTTAGATTCTGAAAATTCTTGGCTCTCCCAGTGAAAATGCTCCGTCATGGTATGCAAGGTTTCCCCAAAAGAGTAATCCTCAGGAGGAGAGGTTGAAGGGATTGATTCTTCAGCATCAGATACCTCATAGGGAGGAAGAGAGTATTCCTGATCAGAAGAGGAATCAGATTAAATGGAAACCTGATCTGAAGATTCATATTCTGTCTCTTGCCTAGGCCTTTTATCAGGTGGGGGATGGGAATCCCTGATAAAAGTAATTAAGTCTTCGGCCATTTTCAGCATCTGTTTTATTGGGCATGGAGGCCCATCCATGAGGCTGTTGTACTTGCTTCTTTGTCTTTAAAGGTGCTTTAGTCTTTGCCTTTGAAGCTGAAGTCGTTTTAATGTATAACTGAGTAGGTCTGAAAACACCCTCAGAAGCCGATGTCTGCTCAGCGGCTCCGGACCCATCTGAGGGAATAGTCTCCGAAGGTCCAATACCTTGAGCTTCCAGAGGCCTAGTCGACTCCACGTGGGAGTCTATATCAGGCATCAGGGGCTGCAAAGGTGCCTCACTGAGAACTGGCGACTAGCTTAGAAGAAGCCTCGTCGTTGGTTGTGGACCTCGGATGCCTGTCCTTTTCTTTGCGTTTCTTGTGAATTCCGGTAGTCGGATGGTTATCCGACGACACCGTATAATTAAATCTTCTGCCAAAATAGTGTAATGCAAAATCGTACCGACGCTTAATAGTGCGTTGGTTAAATCTAGCACAAAACCGACAACTAGCAACGTCATGGTCAGGGCCTAGGCAAGGAATACAGTAAGAATGAAAGTCCTTATGAGGTATTTGCTTCCCACAAGAAATACAATTAACTTTTTCTGACATTGGTCTGGAGCAAGAAAAAAGTTTCCCCAATGGGGTACTTAGCTTTTAATGAAGACTTTGGATATGAAATTTGAATACAAAAAAGCTCAGGAGTTGGCCGACCGGCGCTTGCTAACTGTTTATGCTTCAGGCACCATGCGGCAAGAAAGACTGAAGAAAATGGTGTCGGCTGCATCTTTTATACCCCTGGTGCACTGATGTCAGGGAAAGGCGACAGCAACCGACGCCGGACCTAGACTTTGAAATTCAGGCTGACTGAGGGAAGCCTGCCAGCAGGATAACCCAAGTGTAATGACTGCAACAGTGAAACACGAAGAACATCTCAGCAAAGAATGTCAATAGACTTGCGTTTATGGGTTAATTTCAGTAACTGGCTAGTAAGTCTACTGCCTGGATGCCAGGAAAAAAGAAATACAGTGGACCTGGAAAAAAAAAGTCAACTACAAAAAGTGAGTAAGGAACACTGACTGCGGAAAGTTATGCAGCTGTTCAGCAAAAAGCTATACAAACTCCAGACATGAATTCCAGTAACCTACAGGAAGATATGACAACTGTAGAGACCTAGTTAAAATAAACAAAATGCTGGAGTACATCAGCACAAACAAGAAAAGGCTGGAAAAATGGAAGAAGCTTTAAACAAATATTCAGACGAAGTGACAAAACTGCAAAAATCAGAGGTCAAAAATGAATAAAAGACTGGCTGAATATGAGACTGCTCAGGAAGAGATGTGTCAAAAATAACAGGAAAACCTGAGATTTTAACAGAGAAGCTGAAAGGAACAGACTCCATTAATTTTATGAAAGCACAAATAAGCAGCTGGGCTGTTAGTTGAAAGGGCAAATCATGTGCATACTTGCCAAACCTGGCTATGAGAAAGCAATCTAGACCTTTAATAGTAAAGATGCAATCCTACCAGCAGAAGTTGATTTTTGACAAAACTATGGCAGAGTGACAAAGTACTAAAAGTGGGAGACAGCAGTGTGTTTGTGGAGAATGATTACTCATTGTGCATCAGGCAGAAGAGAAGTAAATTTATTCCACTATTCACGGAATGTCGAGACACAGGTGTGAAATTCAAAGTGCTATACCCTGCTGTCTTCAAACTACTCTTCCCTGAAGGGACAAAATCATTTTTTGAAGTACATAAGGAGAAAATATAAAATTTTGTCCAACAGAAAGTGAACTGTGAAACAGGAGGAGATTCTGCATCCTGTTGTTCTTGTAGTAAAATCCAGAGAGTGTGAGAGTACCTGTGAAACTTTCCAGTCTTTCAATGGAAAATGTTGGAGTGAAGGAAGAGAGCAAGAGAGAGGACTAGAAGAACTGAGAGTAGGTTGGAATTGAAGCACTGACAGGATGTGGGAGATTGAGATCAACAGTAATAAAACCAGAAACAATGTGGGATTACAATGCAGAAATTATATCTGTGAAATATGACAAAATAAGAAAATTTGGAAATATTGGACTTTGTTAGAATTTCTGGACTTGTGGGGGACTGTAAATCATATGCCCTACTTCATATGTCACTAATGTTTAAAAAATGTTTTGGGGAGGGGAAGAGGGGGGAGAAAGTTAACCAAGTAAAGAATTTTTTTTCTTAATAGCACAAGTTTTGTGGTAGATGGTTTTCTTTGCATGCTACCAAGTTTTCTTAGTTGTGTTTAAGTTGTAATGGGGAATGTAAAAGTACAGTTGTGTACACTTACCATAAATGTAGATGTTAGAGTGTGTTCACTTGTTGCAGTCATCACACCTGGGTTATCTGCCTGCAGGTAGCCCTCAGTCGGCCCCAATACCAGAGACTTAGTATTTCTGAGTCAGTTGCTGTCGCGCCAGGACTGACGTCAGGTCGTCAGGGGTATACAAACAGGCAGCCCAACGCCATTATATCAGTCTTTCTTGCCCCAAATGTCAGGAGCTCCCCCCAAATAGGGAGCTAGGTTATAGTGGGGAAACCACCATCAGTAAAAAGTAAATACCAATACCCCTGAAAGGGGTGAGTAATAGACAGAGAGAGAGAGACAAGGGGATTGGAGGGAGGGAAACCAGGACTGCAACAGTGAATACACTTGAACATCTACATTTATGTTAAGTGTGCACAACTGTACTATGTTCTTCATGTTTCACTGTTGCAGTCTTCACACTCGGGTAGATTCCCAAAGCTGAAGAAGGGTGGAGGCAGTCAAGAAGTGTTGGGGCTGGCTAGTATGCCTTGCAGGACTGCTGTTGCAAAACCTGCCCTGGATTTGGAAAAGATAGGCAGGTGGTAATGCCTGGTGAAGGTGTGTACAGAGCTCCAGGTAGCAGCTTCCAGGATGTCCCTTGGTAGGGAACTCCCCTGAGGAATGCTGTACAGGCAGAAGTTGCCCTAGTAGAATGTGTTTCCCATGGTGCTTGTAGCAGAAATGGATGCAGTGTGCTATCCATTTGGAAACGGTTTGCTTTGAAACGGCCTTGCCCTCTGCCCCTGGTGCAAATCTGACTCGTAAATGGTCTAATCTCCTGAAGGGTTTAGTCCTATCAAGGTAGAATCTGAGCTGTCTGTACATGTCCAAGGAGTGCAGGATCCTTTCCCTTTATTTTGAGGATTAGGGAAGAAAGCTGGCAAATGGATAGATTGTTCGAGAGCCACACTGGACACCACTTTAGGCATAAAGGAAGGGTTAGTCCTGAGGGAAACCCTATTAGCATGGGAAATAATTAAGGGTTCCACAGCTGTAAGTGCTTGTAGCTCAGACACTCTTCTAGCGGGTGTCAGGGGCTGCAAAGGCGCCTCACTGGAATAAATATGACCATAGATACGTTTGTTCAGCTGTCTATCGGTCTAGACCAAACTAGAACAAACGTATCTATGGTCATATTTATTCCATTAAAAAGAGCGATGAGAAAAACGCTCTTTACAGGCATATTAAACAATATGGGTCTGATCACCGATTTACTTTTGCTATAATTGACATAGTTAAGCCTGACCCTGGGGGGGGGGGGGTGATCAGAAGGGTTATTTATTGTATAGGGAAATGTGGTGACAAATATATACTGATGCTGCATCTGCCCCAGGTCTGAATGACAGTATAAGTATGAAGCCACTATTGCACAGATAGAGTTACTAACTATTACTGTCAGATTTAGTAATTGTGCATGTATTTTTTGTACTCCTGTTACATAGAAAATGCCCATGGAAGAAATATATATACATATTTATACAATACAATAGTAAGATTTTTATTGCATTTTTTAATACATTTACACTGCAATTTTAATCAACAGATGTCCTTAAGTTATAAGCTAGTGTTGCCAAGATTCATAGTTCATAGGTTAGTACTAAGCTAACTGCTCTTGCGAGCCATTTTAAGCCTAGCCAATTATCCCTTGTGAGACTCAAACCCTGCACCTTGTGTTTGTCAGGCAAACACCTTAAAGCATTAGGCCACCCTCCCAACCCAATTGTTTCAATTGGTTACACTGTGTAAAAAGAGAGTATGTATAGCTTTAAATATGTTTTAAATTTTTGGCGCCAAAGATTTTACTTATATGGTTTTGAATTTAAAATGGCTTTTAGTTCTGATGAAGCCTGTACTATATACACAGGTGAAAGTGCTCAACTATTCCTGTGATTTATTTTTATTTTTGTGTTCCGGTTGTCATGTTTTTGCATTAAACGAGTGGATTTTACAAGTCGCTGCTTGCACAAGTTTCTTTTGGGAACACTTTTGGCTTCTCAAGTATACATAGCGAGCCATGAGCATGTAACACAAAAGCTGGAACAAAAAAGGTGCTATACATAAAAGGAGAGAATAACAACTTTTTAATGCAATGATGCTTTCTGTAATGTCTTTAAATTTTCAATGGTCTCAAACAAATACAAAAAATAAAGAGTAGTGAACTGTATTAAAAATGTAGAATACAAATAGCTATGTTACAGGAGACGCATATAGAAAGAACTGAACATGTGAATCTGATAAAGAAAGGTTTTTCAGGATGGTTATTCAATGGAATACCTGGGCCAAAGGAAAAGAGGAGTACTTATATTAATTGCAAAAGGAGCTCCAATAGTGACAGAACATGATAAAGATAATAATGCCAGATTTGTAGTGCCAACAGGCTATGGCAAGGGAGAAGGATTACACAGACATGTATTTATATTCCACCTAAAACTCCTATAATGGAGTTTAAGAAAATTCTGGGAGAAGTAATAATTTTTTTTATCAAGTAATATTACTTATAGGTGGGTACTGGAATGTGATTTGCAACAGTGAAGATGTGTCTGGAGGGACCATAAGGGAAAGTATAACAAAGGATGGTAGGTTTTTGAAGAAATTTATGAAAATATTTGGCATAGAAGATGTGAATTCAGTAATAGGAGTTCGGGGTGAATTTATACATTTCCCCATGATATAAAAAGTGGGCTAGGCTAGACAGTATTTACATTTCATAGGAACAAGTACATTTAATTGAAGGTCTTGATATACACCCAATAACTATTTTAGATCATGTGCCAATAACAACAAAATAAAAACACAGGATAATGAAATAAAAATGAGACACTGGTTCTTTCCCACCTATCTGTCGAAGAGAGAGGAATTTAAGGAGTGGGTAGTGGAGATTATTCAGGAGCTATTAGAGAGGATAGTAATTTCTTCTGAAAATATATCTAGGGACTGGGATAAAATTAAAGTGGAGTTTAAAAATAGGGTGGAAATAAAAGAAAGGGAGCTACAGTTAAGAAGTAATGATAATTATTTGGAGGGACTGACAAATGTTTAAGTATTGCATAACAGGGGGAATCTCACAGAACAAGAGTAGGATCAACTGCAGAATGCCAAGCAGAAAATAAGGGATTCCCTTGATAATATGCATGAGTTTAGAAAGACTGCTGTTGAGCAACTGTTTTTTTAATAACGGTAGCGCTTAAAAATTTTTAGTACAATGACTCGGGCAACAGAAAGTAGAAAGGGCTGTCGCCAAGCTTAGGGAGCCTATAATAAGGAAGGTAACAAGAGATCCTGTAGAGGTATTAGAAATATTTAAAAAAGTCTATGATAGTCTGTATAAAGCAGAGAAATATGGAAATTAAGAAAATATACAAATGGAAATGTTTATGGAAGAATTAAATATGCCAAAGTTAGACGTAGATGAGGCTCAATTACTAACGGTTAGGACAGGAGGAGATGAGATAAAAATTGTGATGTATGACCAATCTACAGGAAGTCCTCAGGAATAGATGGCATTCATGTGGAAGTATGGAAGCTAGGAGGGAAAAAGACTGATCAAACAGTATTTTAAGAGAAGTTCCAACATCCTGGAAGAAAGCACAGGTAGCTATAATACCTAAAGAAGGTAAAGATCCCTTAGACCCAGCTTCATACAGGCCCAATTTCAATACTAAACCATGATTATAAAGTGTTTATGTCTATAATAGCTAAAAGAATGACAAATGGCAAAGGAACCAAGATATTGGAAGCAAATAATTAGAGAGGAAAAGGTAACAGAATGGGAAGAGGCCAGGAATTTATTTAGAATGCAGGTTAGAGTACCTTCCCTACCAAGGAATGACATCAGGGTATAGGCAATGAGAAAGAAATAGGGGTGTCCTAAATGAAAGAGCAGCACTGGTAGAATTTTTAGTAGAATCTAGAACAGAAGCTGCCATTAAAAAAGGAATAATTAGTAGAGTATATAAAATACTGCATGATAACTAAGAATCAATCAGAGGAGGTTAGAAAGGATAGGAAAGAGAGACAGGATAAGCAATTCACAAAGAACCAATGGGGGATATATTAGGTCTCCCAAATATGCAAGAAATTCTAGGTGGTCTAGGATTTTTCCTTGGAAATGTTTACATAGATATTTTTATACCCCAAATAGACTACAGAGAATTTTTCCTCAGCAAATGTTGGAGGTGTGACAAGGAAGAAAGTAGTACTTAGGAACGTATTTTCTGAGACTGCAATGGGTTGGCAAACTTCAAGGATACCCTGAGGGATGCACTGTTGAAGATGCTGGATGCGAGGAGTGGTGTGACGAGGGAGAGGATTTTTCTGAGCTATGATACAGAATTGGAATTGCCCAGACATGCTAAGGCCTTGCCTAATTATGGCACCTGCCAAAAAAGCAATTACTAGAAAATGGGGTACTTGCGTATTATCGCAACCACACACTGTCAGCATTCAAAGCATTCTCGGCAGCATTCCATTCTCAGTTAAATACCATGTTCTTGTGAATGCCATAATATGTTAATAGTTTTCACCCCACATCTGCTGAAGCTTGCCCACTGCGTGTGTAGACAACACACAGAAAAATATATAAAACAGTAACGTTTTAACTTCCCTACATTTATAAGATAAAGAACACCATTTAGTCTTCCGTGGTCCAAAACAGAACAGCGACTATTTTTAATAAGCCTACCCCTCCTGCCCATGTAAGCTACCAAACATGCCAATCATAAAAGGAAATCCCAATATGCTTTTTGAAGCTTGCAATACAATACAGCACATACAAAGTATATAAAATGGTAACGTATTAAGTTCTCTACAACATTTATAAGATAACGAACGCCATTTAGTCTTCTGTACTCTAAAAGAAAATGGCAAGTGGTTTTAATAAACCTACCCCTCCCACCTGTGTATGCTACCAAACACACACCAATCACAAAAGGAAAGCCCAATACACTGCAAACCTTAAAATATAAACTCTTTTATATAACTGTTATGCAACCACACACACCATACAACCATTGAACAGTGCATGGTGTGTATCTTTCATGGTTGTTTAACTTCCCGATTGTAATTCAAACAAACATACTTGCTGTTAATGCAGATGTTAAATTACATCTTACGCTAATTCCCACACTCCTTTTCAGGGCAACATAAGTATTAACGCAACCGCGAAAATGTGGTTGCGATAATATGCGTACCGAAAATGGAAATCAAAATCTAAACCAAGTATATTAGATGCAGTGAATATATTAACAGAGATAAAACAACTGAAATTGAGATCTTTAAAAAAAAAGGGTAGGATCAAACTACACAGGAAAAAATGGGAATTGTTGGAACAATACATGCAGGAGAGGATGTTTGACTGAAAATGATTGTGTAGATTCTAAGTAATACATAATGTTTGCAACTGGGAGAGTGTCATTACGGCTTGCAACGAAGATTGTGTTGGTATGGTTTGTTTCCATTTATAAAAATGTATGATTGCTTATGTCATAAGTGATGGTGTAATAAAGATGTTTCTTGTTTTACAAAAAGGGGCAGGCATTGAGTAATTTATGTAATGTTGCTTAGGTTATGTGACATATAGCAATATATGTATATTGTTTGCTAATGTTAATTTAATAGAATTTGATTATTTTTGTATAACTGTAAATTTGCCCGTGATACAATAAAGGTGTTTAAAAAAAACTTTTAATAGGATTAGAGAGTAGTTGCACATTTTTCTGATTGTTCCACCATTTACTTTTTTTTTTTAACACTGTGCCCAGAACTCACGGGCAAAGAAGTTGAGAAGTGTACAGAGAACACCTCTCAAATGTTCCTGATTTTGCAAAATGTCTCAGACTTTTGCCTCACATTCTTTTCCTCTGATGTACCCCAACATTCTGGACAGGGTAAAAAGACAAAATGATAATGCTAAACATTACAGTGTCATGCTTCTCACTGTTCAGAAATGCATGTTCAGTTCTATTAACTTTTTAAGTAAATTACAATAATAATTATACATTTTCATGACTTTGTCCTCCACCCTACATTACTTAGGTAAAGTCCAGAACTTTTTAAGAAAATAAGTTGAGGGATAAGCATCTCCCCATGCTGATTGTGCTACAAGCAAAAAGGGTGCACAGTCTACTGTAGGTAGTGTTTAATGTTAATCACTGCCCACAGATGTATATGGCTTCCTGCCATAAAAAAATAAATAAATAAATAAAAAATAATGCACCTGCAAAAGAACTCAAAACACTTCTGTCAGCCTCTAATCAAATAACCACTAGACTAGAGTTACTGGGAAAGCACCGCAATTGGTTGCTAACCTCACTCAGACTCTACCATTAACGGCTGAGGGAAAGGTCAATTTTCATTTCTTATACTGCTTTCTTGTAATTTGAACTGCTTCACTGCCTTCTATTTTGTATACTGTGGTGTAATTTCATTACAATGTGATGTAATTGTATTCTACATTTAATTGCACATTTAAACTAGAAAAGTGATCACAGGTTGTGAGTCACACAAATAAGATTTTCCCCACCCTGTCACTGTCGTGTTTAAACTCAACCACCTCTAGTTGCCACCCCTTACGTTAATTTGACCACATATTTTCTCCCCTCTACTCCATTAGCTGTTGTCAGTAAGCACAAAATTATCATTTTGTGAAGTTGCACCCCTTCAACCATTTAAAGTTATTGGTCATCCCACTGTATTCCATACAGCCAGAATACTAAGCGCTCACCCTATCTAATCTATTTTGGTATTTTAAAATTAGTGGCTCTCCCCTTAGCTTAGATTCCTAAGGTTTGAGTCATGCCCTCTTTCATATCTAATTGCTTAGTATACACTACAACTCTTACAATATTCGCCCATTTTCTCCATTTCATCTTTAAATCTGCAACATTTGGTCTAAGACCACCAATTATTGGAGACCCCACATGCTGCCTCTCAGTAGTCATCTTGAGGTTAGTGCTTCCGTTTTACTCCTGCTGACAGAAAGGGCACAGGGACATTATTTCCTGGAGACTGCTGATCATCGTAAAGCCTGACAACTGCTTCATAGAAGCCAGCTTGGAATTTATGCTTATGTTTTATATTTATATTTCCTACAATAATATTGCAAGATTTGCTACTGGGTCTACCTATAGAACCCATCATTGCAATAATCTTAATCAACTCGGATGGTTAGAGTTGTCAGATCTTATTCTATTGAACCAACTAACTATTGCCCATAAGATTCTCTATCAACCTACAAATACTCCAATACTCACTAATCTAATCACCCCTACAATATTCTAAAGACCCTGTGGTCCTCAAATAAATTTGTAAAGATAGGTAAAACCAACAATCTGGCCGGAGACTCCCTATTCTCTAACACCTGGAACACCCTCCCTAATGACCTAACCTCCCTACACACAATTATCCTATTTAAAACCAAACGCAAACCATACTTTAATCACACTGGCTATGCCCCTGTGCAAAGCCAGACTAACTACCTCCCTTGTCTCCAGACACTAATCCTTTCACTCACCCAATCTCATTAATATTTTACTAACAATAATGTGTGTGTAATCTTTTTAGTTTAAAAGTGCCCTTTTTCACTTATCTTTATATATTTTCTGACGTATATCCATACTTATTTAACTAGGAATGCATTTTTTGTAGCTAGGAATGTATTTTTTTCCTTGCTCATAAGCTCATCTGTAATGTACTGTTATAATTTGTCCAAACTTGCTATTGTACCTGTGTTTGTGTAATACTATTCTGATGTGCGGAGCGTTTCTCCCCGGGCCTCCACTGAAAATGGACATTTATCCAGTTGGACGAGCCCAGTCAACAAAGGTAAAATAAATAAATAAATAAATAAATGTTTTGCGTCTGGTGAGAGGAGCAGAGATCAATGTTTCCTGATGGTGTCTTAGTGGGAAGCGAGTGTCTGTGTGGACCTTCCTGATTGGTCTGGTTGCTATTCAAAGCATCTACCAGGAAAAGGCTATAACAAGCCTACACACGCCAGCATTACCTGGGATAAGACTGTTGATCACCAAAGAGCCTGTGGCCTGCTTCTCATCTTCGGACTGATGTTACTGTTTTGCTTCTGGTGACAGAAGCAAAGGGGCACTGTATCCCAGCAGCATGTAGATACGGTGAGACCAGTACTAGCAGTAGTCAATTCTGTGAATCCCCACTATTTAACATCCTTGACAAAGCTAATTCCCTCTTTTCAGTAAGTAGTGCTTGTTAGCTGCCGTCTAACCTAACTTCAGGAGGTCTCCCAAAAAACTTCAATAAATCATCAGGGTCTACACTTTAGCAGTTTCCTCTCAAGTGTTTGGCAGTGCATATATAGACACAGGCACCTTGAGTTGACATTTTCCAGTAAAAACACCCTTGACATTTCACCAATAACTAGTTGCACACAAGGCATATAACTTACAGTGACAAGCACTGCCCCCCCACAGAGTTGTAAATAAGACTGACATTACTTTTATATTCTCACCTCAACAGTCTAATCAATAAAAAGAGCCAGTTGCCATTGAAATGAACTTTCCCACTATCTCCTTTATTAGCTTGGTGGATATTGGCATCCTGAGGCAATGTAGAAATTGCCTTATATTTACAGACAACAGGCTAATTCTCAAAAAAAAATGATACTGTAAGAGATGTGTTCATACAATGTCACTGGAGGTAAAGCTCTCACATAAAATCACTGTTAAAATCAATCAAATTTGTCAGTTGTATACACACTGCACCCACCACACACAGTACAAAGCAGACACACAGATCCACATATGCTGAGGTACTTAAATTAGCCTTCCTACACCTCAAAGACTTCCTAGACGAAGTACACATATCAAATACCGTCAGCAGCCCTGAATACAGTCTTTCGAATTAACACACAAAACCACATCTCAACAGCCTCTACTTCTAAGCCCATAAGGCAAGCCACCACACAATCCAACATTCTGGTCATTGAAAACTTACTGTGAGACACACTGGTGTCCCTCTCACCAGATGGAGTAAGGGTAAAATCACAGGCAGTTGCTTATCAAGGGCAAGGATCTGCCACATAAAGCATGCGCTCAGGTCACTGGACCACAAGTACAAGACGAACATTCCTAGACTATGTGAAGACAGACAGACATGGAGTTCTGAGAATGTATGTCCCAGGCTGTATAAAGCCTAACACTGAGCAGCATTTTACCTTCTCCAAAGATGATGCCACAATACAAACAGAATATGATTTACTTTAATAATCATCTTAGTTTCTGGTGTCATTCTAAGATATGGAATGAGGTGGTCAACAGACCATGCTGCTTTGCCAGAAGGGTCAAATATTAGTTAAAACATTGTTCTCCTCCCACAGTGGCTTTTTAGGCAATGCCAAACTGAAAGTACTTCTGACATAGCAAATCAAAACAAAAAAAAACTAAAGGTGTTACTGCTCAATGCTAGGAGTCTAAACAAGAAGCTCCACTCCCTACAAAGTTCTTCTCACCCAAGAGGATGCTGACGTCTGTGCAATCACCAAGACATGTGTGACGAAAGGAGATACTGCCAGCACAGCTAGCTGGAATTTTGTAAATGTTTATATGTCATTGGTGAATATAGAAATAATTTATACAACACGCTTGTGTTACAAATGCATTAAAACTGTATGTCACGTGTACATAAAACTGCCTGTACAGACATGTGTTGAAAAGGTATTTGTAGAGTACTGTGTTTGCAATGTAACCACAGTGTGCCCTACTGGAAGAGAACAGAAATGTACATACACTACTGTAACTGTTTAAACATATACATTTTTACAGTGAAAACTGGAATACAGGAGGCTTAAGGTTCAGTCCAGCAAATTTCAGAAAAATAACTGAAACTAAATTACTTTATGGCTAGGCCATAAAAGATATCTTTCAGTTTTCAATGCAGCAAGAGACAATGTCTGTACTAGGAAACTTTCTGTACTTTCTTCAGGGTAAATTATTAGTCTTGAAAGCATGAAGGAATGCAATTGTTTTGTCTTCCAGCATCTGCCAGAGATCTGAGGATAAGCCCTTATATGTACATTTTTACAGGCAGATGCTAAATACTGCCAGCTTCATTAATGGCTGTTTTGCCTGGGAACTAGGGTCAGATGACAAGAAGTGAAGTCATTCTGCAAGCTATCCCAGCAGTAATATTTTAGACATTATTTTGAAAAGTCTCTTACTGAAACAGAGCATTCTGCTTTCTGTCTTGGACCTGACTACAACTAGAAGATCCACTCATCACATCTCCCTTACTCTAATATTAAGTTACTAGGGAACAGTAATTCTCTTAGATTCAGTCAAGAATATAGTGAAGCTTACTTTGGTAATTTTTCTTTGAGACCGTCCTGCAATGCTGTTGTAACTATTTCCTGTGATTTCGAACTCTGTCACTGTGAAGATATATTTAGTATTGTCTTATTCTTTTATTTATTAAATATAGTGAAACCTTTCACTGTGTCTGACCTGTGTAGACCTATTTAAGTTTTGAGAGTACTTGAATATTTACTTGGTGACAATGTGTGGGTCACTCCTAACAGCCTTGCTCTTGGTCAAACTATCATGTGTATTAGTATCAACATTGCTCAGTAAAGTTAGACACCCGTTGTTAAGGGCCTTAAAGTAGCTGATAACGGGTTCTGGTGGCAGTGGTAACTACCTTACAGTCTGTGCTGAAGGCGCCATACCTAGTAAACCTGTGCCAGCCTTTCCCAGGTGTGTGTGTGTGTGTGTGTGTGTGTGTGTGTGTGTGTGTGTGTGTGTGTGAAACAAATCTCCAAGATAGTGTGTGTCAGCTACTTGGGGCAGGGACATGAAGCACTGGTCGGACATAAAGTGCTGGAAGACTTGACTTGGAACCCTGGCCAAGGATGTAAACTCTATAGCTGTGCTAGTGGGAAGTCTTACTGGGGATCTGGAGAAAGAGGGACAAACCAGCTCCGGACTGACTGTGATGTGTGTGTGTTCTTAAGGGAAATTGCACTTGATGCAAAGAGCTACATCTGAAAATTGTGTGCGTGTGTGTGTGTCTGTGTCTGTGTCTGTGTGTCTGTATCTCTGTAATCCTACCAGTGAATGTTGCCCCACTGTTACAAGTGTTGAGGATTGAGGCTCCTTGATTACTGGGTCCAGTGGTGGGGCATCACCATTTGGTGGCAGAAGTGTGATGAAAGGAGATACTGCCAGCACAACATGGTTTAAAGCCACTGAGAACACACTGGCAGTGCAAGGCTATAATGCCTTCCACACATTTAGACCAGCTACTACACAGACAAGTACTAAAAGGTGGAGGTTTCTAGACTTGTATAAAAAAATAAAATTCACGGCTGGTCAAAAAAAATAATGGATTTCAGCTTCTTCACATTCAAAATCACCATAGGCAAAATCCCATATTTCTTACAAGCTACATGTTTCCCCTCTATGACCCAGAAAACTCACACACACATTTAAGCTTACTGGAAACACTGACTATCCAATCCAATAACATATTTATGGGCGACTTAAATTACCCTACTGTTAAGTGGAAATCATATATGATACCCAACATGCAAGCACAAAGATTCCTGGTTTTTGAAAATACTGACACCCTGGACTAGACTGTCAATACACCAACAGGGGTGCAAACATACTGGATCAAAAGGCATAAGTCCAATTGGCACGATGGTTAAAGAATTTGCCTCCCATCTACAAGGTCTGATCCTCACCTCTGGTTAATAGCTTCATTGATTGAAAGGATATCTTTTTGGGGTGGGAGGATGGCATAATAGTTAAGATGTTTACCTTACAGACACAAGGTTCAGGGTTTGATTCTCATGTGAGGTAACTGGCTAGGCTTAAATGGCCTGCAAAGGCAGTTAGCCTAGTACAATTCTATGAAGCTATTAATATGGGAGAGCAATTCACAGCCCCTAGTGTAATGCCCTCTCTGGTAAGGTCAGATCACAAAACGGTCTCGTTTGAAGTAAAAAATAAAGCCCAGAATCCCAGCTAAACCTGGAATGTTCAGGAACTACTCTAAGGCTAACTTAAATGATAACTTGACAAAATTTCAAGTCCCCATAAACACTGAGAACACTGCTACCTATACAGAACTGTTCATAGAAACCATATACAAGCATGTTAAGAGTTGCATAGAGGCAGATGTACTCAACAGGAATCAGTACAGAACTAACTGAAAAAGAGCGACCCTGGTGGAATTTTATCATCAATTGGCTATATAACAGAAGGAAGAAAATTGAAGCAAAAATCAGGTGGTACAGCACCCAGCAGAATAAAAACAATCTCAAACAAAAAAGAGGACAAAAAAGTCTACCAAAGCCAAATCTGAAGTAAATTTGGCCTCTCAAGGCCAAAGACAACCGCAAGACATTCTTTAGCAATTCCCACAACCTCAAAGGCAATACATAATTTCGTGCAGAGCTTATGGTTAATAAAGCCACCCATACCACTCTACAAGATATAGCAAAGATACTGGCAAGACGACTTCAACTCTAACTTTACTCCTCTCTCCCCTTCAACTTCCCCTCAAATGTAAGTTCCCCAACTATCACTAGGAAACAGGTCCTCAATGCTCTCTCTATAGCCAGGAACACTGCATCAGTGGGCCCAGACAATATCCCAGGAAGCTTTCCAAATAGCATGAAACATGACTTATTAGGCCCTCCTGCATCACTATTTAACCATAGACTCCAAATAGGATTCATGCCTCATGAGTGGAAAACAGCAACAGTCATCTCTCAGCACAAAGGTGGACCTTGGAAAGGACAGACCCATAAGTCTCTTATGCAAAGCCAAGAATTATCCATGGAAATGATCATTAATGAGACAAAAAGCCTCAAGATAATGGACCCAAACCACTTTGGTTTCATCAAGGGCAAGTCATTCCTACTCAGACTGATGGACTTCTGTGAGAAGGTCACCAAAATAACGGATGGGGCAAAACAGTTCACACTGCCTACCCATGACCTAGCCAAGGCATTTGATACAATATCCCACTTGGGCATTGTTGATAAACTCACTAGGTTAACTATAAACCCTTATGTCATCCAGTGCAGAGTCAGAATGCTCAAATACAGGACGCAGGAAGTTAGAACTGGAAAGGCCACCTTTCCAAAAGGTCCAGTCACAGAGTTCCTCAGGGACTTGTCCTAAGACCATTCCTTTTTAACATTTGCTTCGTTGAAGTCAAGACCAATGTCAAGGGCCTCTAGCTGACAAATTTGCAAAATACTGAAAATTTGGAGCAGTCAGAGAAGTTCCCCACCAACACTAATATTCTCCAGGAAGGACTGGCTCAAACAACTGGTGTCAGAGCAGTGGACTAAAACCAAATGCCAAGAAATGCATGACAGCATCCATTGGAAAGTCATCCGGTTAGCATTGTCGCCTCACAAGAGGTTCTCTGGTGTGATTCCTGGCTGGAGTGCCTTTTATGTGGAGTCTGCATGCCCACATGTCCTCCCTATGTTCATGTGGGTTTCCCTCCAGGTGCTCCTGTTTCCTCCCACATTCCAAAGACATGCTGCAGGTGGATTGAATATTCGAAATTGGCCCTAGGTGTGAGTGTGCACACTCTGAGGAAGGCTGGGCACCCAGCTGACAACTGAACACCATAAAACTTTACCATCACTCATTCTGCGGACCAATGATTCGCTGTGGCAACCCTTAATGGCAGCAGCCGAAAGCAGAAGATGATTATGATCCTTCAGAAAGTCATCCAACTCTGGTAACTATCATATTGACAATACAGCCTTAAGTGTCTACCTAAAAGTCAGGGACTTTGGGACACACAGACGTATCTCGCATTTGAATATCACACATCTACAATAGTCAGGAAATCATTCTATGCTGTGCAAATTATAAAAAAAGGTATGATATCTAGGTCAAAGGAGGTCATTGTTCTATTATATGCAGCATTCACCAGACATATAATTGAGTAGAGTCACCCCTTTGTTGTGTATCTAACCAGGTAAATCCAACAACTGCAAAGTCTTTTAAGCAATAAAAAGAATAATCCGCTGGTAAATCACAGTGAAAACAAGTGTAAACAGCCAAAAAAGAGAAAAATCCACTGTAAACCACAGAGCACCAAACTGAAGTCAAATAAATACTTTAATATGCAACTTTGTAGTTTCACTTGAAAGCTTCCTCAGACACAAACATTTAACAGTTACTAAAGCCATTTAAACAGATAAGTCACATGATACAACTGCACCCTCTGATGCAATTCTCTCAAATAGGGCGTTAAAGATATAAATTAATTTAAACCTGACAATATATGAGCCTTAAGTTGCAAAACATTCATCAATATTCCTCTAATTCAGTATGTTGAACAATATCACTACCATGTAGGGATTCATTAACTTGAAATAAAATCATACATTTAAAATAGTGTCTGTTGCTTGTATTATAAATATGCCTATATGATGAATTTGTGTTAAGTTTCCTATTAATTTCAGAGAGATGATTATTAATACGATCTTTCAACAACATAATATGCATCACATAATTGGCAAGTAGCTAAGTATATAATATTCCTAGAATCACAATTTCCAAAAACTTGTACATTAAATATTTTGCCAGTGACTGGATGGGTAAAACTTTTGCCAGTATTAATACTGGCACAGTTGCATGCATTTGTTACATCTGTGTGTTCCTACTTTACTTGTCTTAAAATATATAACATTTCGAGGTTGTTCTTTATAACATAGTTTATTCTTTAAATTAGGACATCTTTTATAACCAAAGGTTATCACCTATAGAATTCCTAATCTCTGGTTTGTCTGTCTTTTCGGCTTTTCCTGGTTAGGGGTCGCCACAGCAGAACTCCGGTCCACTAATGATTAGCAGTCGATTTTTATGGTGCCGAGTTGCCAGCCCGACGCCCAACCTTCAGCAAAGGCACGCCCATTCACACATGTCTTTTGGAGGCCACTCGACCACGGGGAGGACATGTAGACACCACACAAAAGGCACTCCAGCCTAGAATCGAACAGGAGAACCTCTTTCTGTGAGGCAACAACGCTACCGCTGTACCACCGTAGCTGGTACCGCAGGCAAAACAGACCTGTATTTGTTAATGATGGCTTTAACAGCCTTTGTATGTTTATTATAAGTTAATATGCATCTTCTAACTTTACTAACACTGTTACATTGCTGAACTATACCTATATTGTGGGGCTGCTTAGAGAAAAATTGGTCTGACATCAGCATCACATTCTTGAATTGTATTATCTCTAGTATTATTAACAACTTTACTATTATAACCCCTACATATAAAATCACGTGCTGCATTATTTCATTGTAACATATGACTATCTTCAGTATGCAGTCTAGCGGCACGCTTCATTTGATTAGCCATAACATTCTTAAAGATAAAAGGTGGATGCATATTAGTGCGATGCAAATGTGTATTTCTTTTAACAGGTTTCTTATATAACCTAGTTTCAAGGCTGCCCAGATGTGATTTACATAAAGTAACATCAAAAAAATTAACCTGCTGTGGTGAAGTTTCTTTCTTAAACTTTAGGAATTCAGTACATGTACTTCATGAGTTAAAAAAAACATGTCCAATTCTTCTAGAGTACCTGTCTATATAAGAAACAGGTCATCCACAAATCTATGATAAAAAACAACCTTGGTAAATAAAGAGTTAGATAAAATGTTTTTTACCTCCCACATAAAGATATTTCCATATTTGCTACTGGTGTGCCCATGCCAATACCTCTAATTTGTTGGTATAGTTGTGTTTGAAAAATAAAGATGTTAATGTCTAATATATATAACAAGTTGCACAAATCAAGAGCCTTAGCCTCATCCATTTGTGCATATTCCAGTAAAGAACGTTTGATACTGTCAATGCCGAAATCATTAGGAATACACGTAAATGAGTCAACATCCAAAGTGACGAAAACATAATTAATAACCTTCTGCCCACATGTACAATTCTTTAAGAAAATGCAAAGTGACTAACAGTATATGCAGAATGTATATATTTAACAAAAAGTCTTAAGAAAATGCAAAGTGACTAACAGTATATGCAGAATGTATATATTTAACAAAAAGTCAACATATTTACAGATGGGCTCTGTGACCCATCCCCTGAGATAATTCATCTCAGAGGTGGTTTTGTCTGCAACTGGTGAAGTTTAGGTACTCCATAAAAACAAGGGATGTAATGGGTGAAACAGTAGTAAGATAATCAAACTAAAATCTATATGACCTTTGTGATACCCCTCATACAAATCTTTATCAACCTTTTCAGTAATATTTGTCTGATTAGATTTATTAATTTTGTTATCTATAGTATTCAACATGTCTTGCATGGTCAAGATATAATAATCAACATCAAGTACAACCACCTCACCCCCCTTTATCAGCATTTTTAACTATTTGATCATTATTGGTTAAAGACTGAATAGATTTATATTCGTTATTTAAATATGAAAGTGCTGCTTCCTTTGCTGCTGATACAATAAATGATATCATATTCAACAACACTTTGGAATGCTTGTGTCACAGGGTAAAGATTAGGCATAAAAAGTGCTCTTCCTTTTCAGCATAGAATTATTGTAATCACTTTCAGCACCAAATAATATATTCAGGTTAACTATAATATTCACAGCTGTTCCTCACTAAAAGAATACAGGGTGTAAAGTAACATGTCTGATGCAGACCACCCACCTCAAAGCCCAATCCCTCTATTCAGTTTCCTACAGGCTGTTGAAGGGAGATCTATGCCTGACATACAAGGGCACTGTCATACCTCACCCTGATGGACCTCCTGCACATCCGCAAAACAAACAGCACCATAATAACCCATTCTAAAGACTTAAACCTTGCCTGTGATATAAATAGGACATGCTGGACAAACAAGTATGTATCCCTGAGACTACCCCTTCTCTGGAACATGCTCTCCATCCATCTGAAGTAGAGTCCCTCCCACCTCAATTCAGATATAATTTGGGTAACTGGATGGGGAACAGGAGATTCATCCCTGGTTTGGCACCTATGTCTCTACTGAACAAATGCAACTTGTAAATGGTTAATCTCCCAGGCCCCTGCTTACACTTAACAACAGTACCAGAATTTGTCATATATTTGGGACACATGGCTAGGTTTAAAAAGGCCCTAGTGGTCATTAGCCTAGTACACACCTATGAACAGACTGCAGGCATTTAAAACTGCACAATTTTCAGTAGTCCCATAGTAATATTTATTTACAATTTTTTACAGAGTAGGTGAGCTGGTCTACTGATCTTTTCAGTCATGGCACAGGTACAAAAGTACAATTAAAAACATTTTTCAAATAATGAGCAGGTTATAATTACAAAACATTTAGTCCAATGGGTGTTGCACAGCATGTGTATACAAAACAATTGTACAAGAGTGACACTGCTGTGGAAATAAAATATAAGAGCATAATGCATGCAGTAGAATTACAACAGCAGAATTACTGTAAAGTACCAGCACAGCAGTGCTGTTGCAGTCTTAAGTGTAACACTCAACAAAGAAAATACATAAATAATTTCAGAGATAACGGTTCTGACATAGTTGCTTTGTGTATTCATTTAGCTAGTATCCCAGAAGCAGGTACACAGACTCTTGAAATAAGAATTCTTTCAAACTGTGACTACAAATTGCCAACTGAGTAATACGATTTGTTGCCCATCTAATCAATGGTTGCCTTACAACAAATAAGAGTACCACTCTGTTTTTTATGTAACATATTCCAAGGAAGGGAGAAGCACTGCATAAAAAAACTGGCCCTTCAGCTTAACTTGTTTGTTGGTGGAGATTCAAATCTTAGTTTTTTGAGTGTGTGTAACCATTTGTTTTGTGGATGTGTATGATATCAAGAATAACCAATAACACAGAATGCTAGACATAAATCACAGCACAGGAGTCTATATGAAACAGAATATGGGGAAAGACTTTCAAGCCTGTCTTTGTAAATGAGGGTCTCTTGACTTGTGATATTTTTAATAAGGAACTCTTTGGAGTTTTTGTAGCTATATGACATGTCTGGATAGACTCATACAAAAAGGTACATTATAAATTCAATAATTGGTCTGATCACGGTAGAGTACAGAGAAAAGGTAACTTGTTTTTACTTGGATGAGATACCTTGACTTATTAATTGGGTTAGACTGAAGGATTTCCTGACTTCTGTTGCTGCATGGTGGTCAAAACATAGCAAATTTGCTACAAGAGTATTGAGCTTGCTAAAGACCATACAGTTCTGGACTGGTGTGCCAGCTATAATATAAACTACTGTTGTACTGTGTTGACCAAAGGTGACAATGCTACACTCCTCTGCAGTTAACAAACCCATTTCCTAATGCACCATTGATTGTACAGCTGAGACCTTGCTGGTATCATCTGCTGAATGCCAGACAACACCCAGCTTGAAGAAACCTGCAAATGTAGTTAGTGACATGTTTAGGTTAGAGGTTTCGAGATCCAACAAGTAGATATTTGAAGAGAAGGGATCCCAGTACTGTAGTCGAGTAATGCCTCTAACCACATTTTTGCTTTCTGAGGTATCACCTGTGAATTTAAGTGGGTGGGTTTTATCTATCAGCCACTTTGCTACAGTCATGGTCTACGTTTAGGCATTTAAGCTTACCTGGAATACTAGCATGGTGAAGAATGTCAAAGGTCTGGGCCACTGTATAAACTGCATGGCTGCTATCTAGAGCTTCAGTGATGCTCTCAAGAAGTTTAATAAATCAAATAGCCAAGATCTCCTTTTGACAAAACCACATCATTGTGGGTCTAGAGCATTATTTTGTTTTATATCTGAGCGTACGAAATCAGATATAAATTAATACATTGCATTGCTTTACAATTGCACTTACTAGGTTGACAGGTCCATAGTTCCTGGGATCTGATGTGCAGACCCTTTATGAAGAGGCGTAAGAACAGCTATTTTCAGTGACTCAGGAGCACACCCTGTGGCTATGCTAAAGTTGAACAGTTTTAATAGTTAAAGGAGGATTACTTGCATCTACGACTGTAGATGCTAATTTTAATTTGTGTTTCACCATGGTCCTCCTTAGAGTAACTTTCAGATTTTTGCTGAGTTTTTTGACAGTCTTTAATGCAGGGAGAGAATAATTTATTATCGGCTTTAATTAGCCTTTGTCTTCTTTTATTGTACAGCTCATTAATGTTGCATTCTAAAAAGATAGTTTCATGTTGCACAGTATATACAGCGTTGATTGTGATGGCTTGGTTTACACTGCTTCTTAGACTGCAGTACTATTCATCGGTGTGAGTGACAGCTGAGGCTACAAGGGGGCTAGAAATTTTGTATTATAGTTAATAGATCAGTCTTTTTAAAGTCTGCGAATTCAGAGGTGCTCAATGTGGCAGGTTTAGATGCATTAAGGTGCTATGGGTAGAGTGTTATGGTATACTGCATCGGCTGGTTTAGCTTGCCTGAGTGCAGAGAATGAATGTTACTTTGTGGAACACCATCCAAGTTGTGGATCAGAGGTCTGAATGGACTTTTGAGACTAGTTTCCATGATGTAGCACACAGGCTTGGTGCTGAATACTAGCACTGCTGCAGCTGAAATGCTGGGACTGGGTGTTATAATGTGGCACAGTCACTTGGTGCTGAATTCAAGCACTGGTGTCAGTGATTATCTGTGTGACTGGTTGTCATGACACTGCTTAGAGGCTTGTCATAGTGCTGCCTTGTAAGTAAAGTATTCTGGCAGTGAAGCACTACAACCTAAAGCCACCCAAACAGATGCAGTATTGCAGTATCAAGTCATGGCCTATACATTTTAGAGAGAGTACAGAATGGTTTTAACAGTGTAATTCAGTGCTCTGGCATAACTTACACCTTCCATGGGAGGATGTGCAATATGGTTCTGATATGTAAAAATCATAAATTGCTGGCTATACTCCTGGTTGATGCCTCGTGTTTTTGATTTTCTAGCAAGTCAAGGAGGATTACAGTCAATCAGTAATGCCAGTCAGTTTCATACCTTCTACTATTCAAAAAGTCCAAGTTGATGCAAAACAGTACATTTGTGTACACTTAGCATAAATGAAGATGTTAGAGTGTATTCATAGTTGCAGTTATAACTGATGGAATTTCCTGCCATGGAAGCCCAAGGCCAGCCAGACTACCAGAGAATTTTCTCCTCCACCTGAAGACAGTGTATGCCCTGACAAGACGTTAAGGGCAATGGGTATAAAGAGAGTCAGCCAGCAGAAAAACTCAAGTACTTTCTTGCCCCCAACAGATAGAAGCCCCCTAAGGTCAAGGATCTAAGCAAAAACTCCAGGTATGTATAAAGGAGGATGAGGAGGGAAGAATCTGGAAGTAGATGGGAGAATAGCCACCCCAATCCCATGGGGCAAGAGGAGGTGGAGGGATGGAAAGAATACTGCAGCAATGAATGCACTCTAACATCTACATTTACGTCAAGTGTACACAATTGTACTATGTTCTGTGTTTCACTATTGCCATCATAATTGATAGGATGCCATGCAAAACTGAAAAACTGGCAAATTAATGGCTTGCTTGATGGCAGATTCATAAACCAGCTTAAAAGTAAAATTGGGATTGGTCAGAAGCAAATCCTTATCCTTGTGGAAAACCAAATATGCAGATTTACATGACAAAGGCTGTACTTCTGAAATAATCCTAGAAAAGAAAATTACCAGTAGGAAAAGCATTTTGGAAGAACAAAACAAACTTGAGTTCCACTGAAGCAGCCAGGTCAAAAAGGGCTTGATTAAGGCCTCAAGAAAAACACTAATATCCCAACGTGGCAAGGAAACAAAGGTGGGTGAAGAACAGTCCCTCGTAAAAAAGCCTTGGTTAACTTCAATGAGACAAGAGAAGAGTTCTCTTCTACATAAAAACTGAAAATAGTCAGTTAAACCCCGATGACAGAAAAAAATAGCCCTTTCTTGAAACAAACTTGCCAAAAAATCCGAAGTAGAAGGAAAACAGCAAAAAAGGAATCTAGAACCTTGGAGGAAGCCCAAATGGAAAACCTTTTCCACTTGCCAATATAAATTTTCTGTATAGATTTTCTGGTAGCCATTTTTAGGAGGAAGATAAAATATGGAGCAAAGAGGGAGAAAGCCTGGAATTTCTGTCAAGTGGAGAAACCAAGCAGTCAGTTTTATGGCTTTGATGTCCGAGTAAGGCTGACCAGATAGATGAGATACCAAGTCTGGAAAGGGTTCTAGCACCAAGCAAGGGTGCATCAGATAAGGCCATAGGAAAGGGAACCATATCTGCCTGAGCCAGAAGATGGGGTGATGAGAATCATTTTAATCTTGCTCCAAATTGTTTTCTGAAGGAACTTTGACAGAGGAAAAAGCAGAACACATACAAATGACCTAGGTGTCCAAGTGTGTGTCAGAGCATCTCTCAATGACTTTCCCTACTAGGGGATCAGGGCAAAGTAGCTGCTGCAATTGGTGCATCTGTGTTGCCATTTTCATTGTTCCACATTATTGAGTGTCAGATCTGACTCTGTCGCATTTTACTGACTTGGATCCAAATCTCAAGCTCCTCTACCCATAATGGTTTACCCTCTCTACAGCTTCTTCAGATCAAGGTTGCTGCCTAATTGTATACAGAAAAAAGAAATCGTAAGATGGAAAGAAGAACCAAAGGTTCAAACCAGCATCCTAAAATATCCCAAAAATGTCATTCAATCCTCTAGGAGTCACTAGGCTGAGGGATGGTTGGAAGGGAAGGTGAGGAAGAATGAAAATGGGCAACACAGATGCCAAGTTATGATAAGTATTTAACTTTTAAATCTGATGTTGCCCTTTTCATTCTTCCTCACTACTGGGTCTGAGTCTCCAGCTGTTACCTTTGGGTGGCCTCAAGGAAGGATATGCCCGAGTACTGCTGAACCAAAAGAAGCTCTGCTTCTGGAGAAAATGTCCAATTTGTAATGAGTCATAAAAGTATGAGTATTTCACCAGGTGGCTGCGGCACAAATATCAACGATGCTCTGGAGGAAAAGGCAGATGAAGTAGCCATAAATCTAGTAGAGTGGGCTTCAGGAGGGCAAGGTAACTCAAGACCATTCTTTGAATAAATCAGAGAAATGCAACCTGTAATCCATTTTGCCAGAGTAACTTTAGTGACTGCTTACTACAAGGTTAGGAGAAAAAGATACAAACAGCTGTTCAGATTTCCTAGAATGTTTTGTTCTATGAAGTAAAACCCAAGTTGTCTATGGACATCAAGAAGGTACAAAACATATTCGCCATTGCCAGAGAAATTTGGAAAGAATAACGATAACTGAGTAGACTGATTAATATTAGTCTCTGTGGCCACCTTAGGCACAAAGAATGGACTGGTATACTCTATCTTTATGAAAAATGATGCAAGGTGGTTTGGATGATAAGGCCTGAAGTTCAGAAACTCTCTTTGCTAATGTAATGGCTAACAAAAATATTGTCTTCCAGGATAGAAATTTCATATCACAATCACTAGCTGGTTCAAAAAGCTCTTGAGTAAGGTCTTAAAGAACAGTGAAATCCCATGGGGAAAGGGAACTTTTATTGGAGGTCAAAGTAGAAAAATCCCTCTCATGAATGCCTTACATAATCTAGATGCAGAAAGGAAACCAGAAATACTGCCAGCATGAAAGTTGGATACAGCTTCCAGTTGAGGTTTAATAGTAGAGTAACTAGCCCCTTCCTTGATGAGTGATGTAACAAAAAGGGTGGCTGAAACAGGGGCTGAAAAGGGATACTTTTTGGGAAGCTAACAGTGTCTTTTCCAGTGGAAGCAAGTCTGGACCTTTGAACAACTAATGGAACTGGAGAAACCAAGTGGTTAGTTTGTGAACATGTAAACTGAGCTATTGAGTCTGTCAGGTGAGTCAGGAATGCCTGAGTGGGCTCCAGAAACAAAGGAGAATACTTCAGCTGAGACCACAGACAGGGGAACCATACTTGATGAGGCCAGTAGGGAGCAATGAGAATTACTTAGCTCTTCAGCCTTCTGAAAAAAATGTTGCTAATGGAAACAGAATGATGGCAGTGCCATAGATCTAAGGGCTTGAAGTATCAATCTTGATGTAGTACCTAAAATAGACTGTACCTGATGTCTCAATGTCATTATGCGATGAGGGAGTCAACAGTCCATTTGAGCTTAAGTGTCCAGCAGAGCACCAATGAACTCCAACCTTTGTAATGGAGGATTTGATTTGACTAGATTTATGGTGATGACAAGGGAGCTGGAGATCTGAATTAGATAATCTCTGGCTTGAATTAGTTGTTGCCTGGTTGGGGCAGTTAGAAGTCAGTTGTCTAGATCTGGAAACATGTGGTATCCCTGCAGTCTCAGGTGAGCTCGAACCACTGCCATACACTTGGTAAACACCTAGGGGACGGTGTCCAAAGGGCAGAGCTCTGAATTGGTAATGACCATCTCTCAGCCTGAAGGGCAAATTACTTCTGGAGCACCTGTCCAGTTTGTGGTAGTACGCGTCCTGCAAGTCCACTGAGCAAATCCAAATTTCCTTTTGCAACAGCGGTAGAATGGACTGAACCATAACCATCCAGAACTTTGACTTCTTTACATACAGGTTCAGACTGCTTAGATTAAGTCCCTGGTTTTCTTTGGCACTAAAAAGAAGTGGAAGTAGGTTCTGGATCCTCGTTGCTCAGTTGGGACCTCTTGAAGGGCTCTCTTTTGCATTACTTCATGAACGTCTATTACTGCATACTCCCTCTGACTGGGTGAAACATCAGGGAGTCTCACTTGACTCCGAGGTGGAAGGAAAAAGGGAATATAGTAACCTCTAGATGTTATGCTTAGTACCCAGGCATTTTTTCTAAGTTTGGTCCAGGCACCTAAGGTGGAGTGAAAAACGACCCCCAACTGCCTCCAGAGTAGAGCAATCAGGCAACAGTTCAGGAACGATGGTAGGGCCCATTGGAAAAAGGTTCTCTGTAGTCCTGATTTTGCAGATCCCTCTGCCCCTGGAGTGGCATCTTCCACTGAAACTTCCTCCTCCGCCTCTAGAGGAAGAATCCCTGCTCTGGATCATGAAAAGACCCTTGGGATCTTTGGAACAAAGTCTTCGTACTACCTCACTGATTCCTGGAGAAAGTGCACTGAGGAGTAGTATCCTTGATCCCCATGGCAGAAAGACTCTTTCCCTCCTGTTCACTACGGGTTAATGGTCTCTTTGACTGATGGCCCAAATAAGGAGGAGCCATCAAAGGGGACATTAACGAATGATGCCTTAAAGGGCTCTGTAAAATCACAAAGCCTTATCAAGGCATGCCTTTTGATTGTAATACCTGAGCTGCATAGGAGATGAGCCTCATTAAAGAATTAGTGACAGAAGAAAGCCCTCTGCCGACATGGTCTCTGTAAGAGAGTTGGAAAGCTCCTAGATCAGGTCCCTCTGCAAACAAGTTAAGTGTGTCAAGTAGTTCAAAGACCTCCATGCAAAGGCACCCTAGACATAGATGTGCTTACCAAATCTGTCCATTGCTTTTGGCTCTCTGTTAGGTGGGTGGACAGGGAGAGAGGAGCTCTGCTTAGCTAGCTCCTTTCTGGTAGCTGCTGCCACAACCATGGCATCCACTGGAACATCCTTATTCCAATACGGTCTTGTCCTTGGGTGGGGATAAGAATTTATCATGGCACTTGAAGATGGGTTCACTAGTGTACAGCTCCTTCCAGACCTGGCGGGAGACTATGTCTATCACGTCATCCACTGGGGGGTGTTAGCCAAGACATAGACGGGGCCATCCCAAAAGCCTCCAAAAACACAGACTCCCAAGTAGAAGGATTTTGGGCAGACCAACCACCTCTTTGCCCAAGATATCGCCAAAGGAGACATTACCTGGTAGTGTTCTTGGTGATCCTTCTCCCTCATTGAAGTCCGTGTCTTCTGTGAGGGACTCCAGAAGAGAATATAATTGCCTCCTTTTACATGACTTCTTACAAATATGCCTCCTCTGAGGGATAATCATGGGAAGTATCTGAAGAAGGGGGGGGGTGCTCCCTCTTGGGGGGATATTTCAGGGACTTCTTGGGATGGGCTGACCCTGGACAAGCATGATAGGGTCAATACTCAGATCCAACAGGGGGCAAAGAGGAGGATCACAGATAGAAGTTGGATCTCAGAGAAGAGAAAACCCTTTCCACAACCTGTCAAGCTGACGGACCCAGTGCCCTCTCCCTTGGGGCCAAGGTAGACAGGATGAGAACAACCCCAGAGACATGTTCCCCAAATAGAATCTGAGCAGAGCTGTCAAGCACTGAGGAGAAGGAACAGACCTGACAAAGTCCGAGTGGAGCCCCTACCTTCAGATCTGAAGCTGACCTCTCAGATCAGAGACCCACTCTGATCAGACACTGGAGCAGAGCCAGTCAGGGTAACTGCTGGAGTCGAGGAAGGGAGCTACCTTGGATCCAGCACTGACTCTCTGGGGTATCTAGGATCCTGGGACTCCAAAAGTGTTGGTTGGACTGGAGAATAAGACTGTATAGTTTTGGCAGGAACACTCACAAACCCGAAGGGGGATAGAGCTGTCAAAACCCTCATCTGCATGCGAGTTTTGAGGAATCTCTGCATCCTCCCATGTCTATTAAGGGAAAAACACCTAGAGGACCTGGAGGAAGCAAATGAACCAGGCCTTGAGTACCCCCTAGGAGTTTGTAATAACTGTGCAGGCTGAAAAACGAGAGTCCTGACTGAATACTCAGGGGTTAGGCTCCTAGCTGTAGGGTCTCTAGATCTCTAGGATCGGAGATGGAGGTAGAAGGCCTAGGGGAACCTGACACAGAAATAACATTTATCAGATCTGAGGAGCACTTCGGATCCAAAGCAGGAGGAGCCAGTCTTGGATCAGAGGAGGTTGGATCCAAGGGTTTGAAACCTTCCCTGGTGGCTTCAAAGAGGCCCTCAAAGTTTTATGAGGGTGTTTCTTATGATTCAAGGATCCATGACAACTCAGAGGGGGGGGGGTTGAGCCCCTGGTGAAGACAAGATGCAGGCAACAGCCCCTTCAGAATCAACTTGTTCCTGCAGTCTGAAATATCCCGAGGATTAAATCCTTCACAAACATAACAGGTAGACTGCAAATGCTCTGCCCAAGACCGTACACACTTCTCATGCAGGTCTGATTGAGGAATCTTATGGGAACAGGCAGAGCAGCATTTAAATCCGGTGGGTTTGTCTCGCATCCTTAAACACAGAAAAAGGGAACCCAGTTTCCAAACAAAATATCAACAGCAGCTGAACAGTATTAATAAACTACAAACAGTAGCAAAGTACTTAAACTGTCAAATTTAACACACAGTTTTTTTTTTTTTTTAAATAAGTCAGAAGACAGGAAAGGCGCTGACAAGAAAAAAAGAGAGGGAAAAGAAGGGCAAGGACAGACCCAAACACCTTTGAGAAAGTACAGTTTTGTACCTACCATAAATGTAGATGTTAGAGTGTAAACACTGCTGCAATCATTACACTTGGGATTATCCTGCCGTCAGGCGGTTCCCCAGATGGCCTGAGTTCCAAAGTCTTGGTCCGGCATCGGTTGCTGTCGTCTCCTCCCTGACGTCAGTGAGACAGGGGTATATAAGATGCAGCAGACGCCATTTTCTTCAGTTTTTCTTGCCCTAGATGTCAGGTGCCCCCAAATAGGTAGGCAATTCAAATTGCTAGTAAAATATACAAAAGAAAAACAAACAACCATTTTTAGTTACCAGCAAATACTCCCCATAGGTAGGGAAGGGTAGTAGACCTAGGTACGTACCAGAAAGTAAGAGGGGAAGGAGGGAGGGTAACCTGGACTGCAGCAGTGTTTGCACTTGAACATCTGCATTTATGGTAGGTACAAAACTGTACTTTGTTCATCGTGTTACACTGCTGCAGTCATTAAATTTGGGTGAAATCCCAAAGCTGAGGTAGGGAGGCTGGATCTATAAAGCATTAGGGGTGGCTATACGACCCTGCAGCACAGCAGTGGCGAAGCCAGCTCTGGATTTGGAGTATAAAGGCAAATGATAATGTTTGGTGAAGGTATGCACAGAACTCCATGTTGCTGCTTCCAAAATATCCTTGGTAGATACTCCTCTGAGGTAGGCAGTTGAAGTGGCTGTTGCCCTGGTGGAGTGAGATCTAATGCTGCTAGGTACAGGTTTCCCATGGTGAGTGTAGCAGAAATGTATACAATGTCCTATCCATTTTGAAATAGTCTGTTTTGAAATGGCTTTTCCCTGTGTTCCTGCAGCAGATGCTACCAATAACTGCTCAGACTTTCTGAAAGCTTTGGTTTTGTCCAAGTAGAAGCGTAACTGTCTGTGAATGTCCAAAGACTGTAGCAGTCTCTCCCCTTTGTTCTGTGGCTTAGGATAAAAGTTGGCAAGTGAATAGTTTGGTTTAGAGCCACACTTGATACCACCTTTGGCATAAAAGTTAGGTTAGTTCTTAAAGACACCCTGTCCTGGTGGAAGATGAGGAAAGGTTCCACTGCCATTAGTGCCTGCAATTCTGAAACTCTTCACGCTGATGTTATTGCCAGTAGCAGAGCAATTTTCCAAGAGATGTATTTTAATTCTGCTGTGTTAGCTGGCTCAAAAGGAGGTACAGTTAATTTTTCCAAAACAAAGCTGAGATCCCAAGCTGGTGCAGGTGGTCTATGGGGCGGACTTATGTTTTTAGCCCCTCTGAGGTACTGCTTGAGCAAAGGATTAGAAAAAATTGGTGAATCCATGTTGTAAAGAGCAGAAATGGCTGAAGCATGGATCTTGATGGATGAGGACGACAGGCCCTTGTCCAGCATCTCAGTTAAGTATTGAAGTATCTGAGGGATGTTTGGGACAAGAGGGTCAAGGCTGTGCCCTTTATTCCAGGCACAGAATCTCTTCCATTTATCCGAGTAGGCTTTCCTGGTGCTAGGCCTTCTGGCCTCCAGAATGACATCCATAACAGCCTTGGAAAGAGGCATTGCTTGCTTGACTAAGGAATTTTCCATGCAGCTAGATTTAAGGTCTTTAGCTGGCTGTGAAGTATCTGATTGTTGTGCTGTCAGCAGCTGTGGGATTTGAGGCAAAATCCAGGGTGGTTCTTGTGCTAAGTTCTTTAAGATTGGGTACCAATGCTGCCATGGCCAGTCTAGTGCAATCAGGATCATCTTTGGCTCTTCTTGCCTGGCTTTTATGAGTAGCTTTGGAAGAGGAGGTAGAGGGAAAGCGTATACTTGTAGGTTTTTACAGCTGAATGAGAGGGCATCCACTTTCCATGCTTGTGGATGGTAGCTCCTTGTGCAGAATTTCTGTAACTGGCAGTTCATTGGGGATGCAAACAGATCTATGTCTGGGCTCCACCATTTTTGTGTGATTATTCTGAATGTTTGTGGGTTCAACTCCCATTCGTGGGGGTCTATGATGCTTCTCCTTAGGTCGTCTGCCAGTGTGTTTTTCTCTCCTGGCAGGAATTGTGCTTGCAGATGAACTTAGTAGTCTAGAGCTGTGTTCCACAAGGTCATGGCTTGTCTGCAGAGGGGGTAGGAGTGTGTGCCCCCTTGCTTGTTTATGTACCACATAACTGTGGTGTTGTCTCTGTCCTTAGTAGTAGTTGTCCTGGATGTAGCAGGTACTTGAAAGCTATAATTGCATTTTGTACAGCTAGCATCTCTTTTTGATTGATGTTGGAGATGTCTTTGCTCTGTGGGCCACTCGCCCTGAATACATTTTCCTGCCATGTGTGCTCCCCAGGTGTAATCCAATGCATCTGTTGTCAGTGTTTGCCTGGCTGTGGGTTGAGTAAAATGCTGTCCCTTGTTGAGGTGACAAGCTTGAGCCCACCATCGAAACTCCTGTTGAAGGGCAAGGAATTAGTGGTATAACTGTTTCCAAATTTTGACAGTGTTGAGACCATACACTCTTTAGGTACCATTGTAGTTTCCTCATATGCAGTCTGGCATATGGAATTAGTAGTATGCAAGATGTCATGTAGCCCAAGGCCTGCAGAATTTTTTTTGCAGGGTGTTGGGTTTTTGTTGTCATCAAAAGAAAGTATTGAGTCAGTTGCCCTTGTTTGTCTGGTGTGAGATAAGCTATCTGGGCCGTTGTGTTCAAGCTGGCACCCAGGAATATTATCTGTTGTGAGAGCACTAGTTTTGATTTCTTTTCATTTGCTGTGTACCTCAGGCAACTTAACTTTTTTACGTACGCCAGATGCTTTAGAAGAATTTCCTTGCTCTCTGCTTGAATCAGGCAGTCATCCAGGTATGGATAAATTTGAATTCCTTTTTGCCTGCAAAATGCAATTACTGGAGCCAGGCACTTTGTGAAGACCCTGGGCACAGTAGATAAGCCAAAGGGCAGTGCAGAGAATTGATAGTGCTTTGAACCAGCTAGAAATCTGAGGTATCTTCTGCAGTTTTGTCTGATAGGTACATGCAGGTATGCTCCTTGAGGTCCAAAGTCACGAGCCAAGCTTTCTTGCCCAGCATGGGAAGAAGCTGCTGTAGTGTTAATGAGAAGAAAGGTCCAGAATGGGTCTCCAGGCTTTGTCTTTCCTGGGAATCAGAAAGAGTCTTGAGTAAAATCCTTGTCTTTGCTCCTGTGGTGGTACCTTCTGAATAGCTCTCATGTCCACGAGTGCTGTAAATTGTTTTTCAGCCTCAGCCCATTGATTTAGTGGCATATTTGGCATTCCTTTTAACCTTGGCAGAGTGTGAAAGTGGAACCTGTAACCTTGAGATACAATGTTGAGAACCCATTTGTCTTTGGTGATGCAATGCCAATTGTGACAGAAAAGTGCCAGCTTTCCTCCTAAGGGTGCTGCCAAGAGAGCTGTTTGGCAGCTGTAATGGAAAGTCATTGAGGCTGCTTTTTTATAAGGTTGAGGCCTGTCTTCCCCTTCTTTCTGGCCTGGTGTACCCCATTGTCGAGGCCTGTAAGGGCCTTGTGCCTGACCTCTACCTCTTGGACGTCTATATCTGCCCCATTGAGGTCTGTGACTGGAAAGGACCAATTCTTTGTTGGCCAATTTCTGCTAAAACGAGGAGGCTGAACCTGTAAGATATCTTTCACCGTTTGCAAAGATTTTGCCTTATCCTCCATTTTCTTTGATACCTCCTCTGCCTTAACTCCAAACAAAACATCCCGCTGCAAAGGCGCATCCAACAATTTGGCCTTAACATGATCTGGTAACGTAAGTTCTTTTAATCAAGCATGCCTTCTAATAACAGAGCCTGCAACTGCTGCTCTACAGGAGGCCTCTAAGGAATCAAACCCACATTGCAAAGTATGTTTTCCCACTTGTTCAGCTGCATGCAATAAATCCTGCATTTCTTTAAAATTAGGAGGATCTGAATCTGGAAGCATCTTTTGTTTCAACTGAGACATCAAAAATTGCTGATATTTTAGCATGTGAAACTGGCAAGTCAAGGCTCTCATTGCTAGAGTTACAGACGTATATACTTTCTTTCTCCATCTGTCTAATGCTCTGGAATCTCTATCAGAGGGAACTGGGTTTTTTGCTGATGAGGCCTTAATCCCTTTGGGTCCCTGAGAAATAGTTTCAGGGTCAGCAACAGGGCTTTTGTACAGAAATTTGTGAGAGTCAGGGACTCTGTAATATCCATCCGGTTTAACTGGGGCTAGGGGTAAGGAGTCAGGGTTTAAGCTGGATTCAGTGAACACATCATTCACAATATCTAACACTGGCGGAATAGCAAGGGGTCTGGTGTTGAGGCAGTAAAAGGAAGTCTCTGAGCCTTTTCTTTTAGCATTTGTTTCTTAGGCATGGAAGCCTGTCCTGGGGAAAGCTGGGTCTGTTTCTTTGCTTTTAAGGAGGGCTTAGACTTAGCAGAGGGTTTAATGGTTAACTGAATAGGTCTGAAAACACCCTCTGAAGCAGTGGATTGCTCAGCTATTTCGGTTCCCTCTGAAGGGTTAGTTTCGGTGAGCTGAAAACCTGGAGCGTCCGAAGGCCCAGCCAGCTCCACGTGGGAGTCGGAGGTGGTCTGTGGTTCTGTAGAAGCGGTCGTCAGGGGCTGCGTAGGTGTCTCGCTGAAAACCGGAGAACCGGCGACCGGCCTACAAGAGGCCTCGTCGTCAGTTTTGGGCCTCGGATGCCTGTCCTTGTGCTTTTTATGTAATCCAGTCATCGGAAGTTCCGACGGCATGGTGTAATTGAATTTTCTGCCAAAATAATGTCGGGCAAAATCAAACCGACATTTAATAGTGCGCTTGTTAAACCTAGCACAAAACAGACAACCAGTGACGTCGTGGTCTGGGCCTAAGCATGGAATACAATAGGAGTGGAAATCCTTATGAGGTATTTGCTTCCCACAAGAAATACATTTATTAACTTTTACTGACATCAGTCTGAGGCAAGAAAAAGTTTCCCCAACGGGGTACTTAGCTTTGTAGAAGACTTCGGTTCTGGATTCGGAATGAAAATCACAGGAGTCGGCCGACCGGCACTTGCGAACTGCTTCTGCTTCGGGCACCGCGCGGCAAGAAAGACTGACGAAAATGGCGTCGGCTGCATCTTATATATCCCTGTCACACTGATGTCAGGGAGGAGGCGACAGCAACCGACACCGGACCAAGACTTTGGAACTCAGGCAGACTGGGGAACTGCCTGACAGCAGGATAACTCCAAGTGTAATGACTGCAGCAGTGTAACACGATGAACATCTTATTGGGTGGGGGAGTTAGGTAAGAAACAGGAAGGGTGTCAAATGGAAAATAAAATTTAGAAACTAGGATGACAAAAACTTAACATAAGCTACTTGCAGTCGCTCGAGAAAAGAAATCCACATCTGTTCACTTAGGCAGCAAACAAGATCTGGGGAAGCCGGATAGAACATTGTGGGTACAGGGAGGAGATTGAGATTAGGATCCAAGACTGTAAAATGCAGCAGTCTCAAATCCAAGGGTCAGATATGAGAGACAATAGTGAGGAAGAATGAAAAGGACATCAGATCGATTTGTTAGGCAGAAAAATGGACTTGCTCAGTTTGTCTGCTTATGCACCGACTTCCTTGGGATATGCATTGCTCTAAGAAATGTTGGAAGACATCTACCACTATCACACCCCTTATGGCTTCCTGACACAACAGATATGATCATGTCCCCCCCTTGTCTGTTGATGTACCATACTATCACATACTGTACTTCTGAACCATGATGACATCCCTAGGGAAGAAGCCCTGAAAAGCCTGCCATGCTAGGACTGCCCTCATCTCCAGCATATTGATGCGAAGCTTGGCCTGACAATATTCTTGTACATTGGACATTCTTCCTTTTGAAATTCCTACCCACCCCAGTAGGGAAGCATCCATGGTAACCATGGCCATGGTGGATGGAAAATTATGGAATGACCTAGAGGAACTAGTGGGGAAGTTAGACACCAAAAAATATGCTGCCTGAATATTCTCATTAGACTGACTGGAAACTGTACAAGTTGATGCAGCATGAACCATTACACAGAAGGTCTAAAGCAGCCCACACATGTAAAATCTAGCAGGCAGGACCAAAGTGATGGAAGCTGCCACTGAACCCAGTAAGTAAAGAATATACTTTGCAGAGGGTTTCAGATGAGATAAAACTTTGGAAATCTGTTAATGCAGGGAAAAGACTCTAGAATCAGAAAGTTTGGCAATTTGAGAGATTCTATCCAGGCAGCATCCTATGAACTCTATCACCTGAAATGGAGTTAGTTTTGATTTCTCCATGTTGATTGCAATTCCAAAGAGTGGACAAAACTGGAGTAAAGGGTCTCTGGCTCAAACACAGATCCCTCATGTAAGTGGTGATTAGCTGATCATCTAGGTACAGGAACACCCAAAACCCCTAGGGAGGATGGGGTTGGGTGGGGGAAGAAACAGTGCCCTGAACTGAAATTTTCTTGCTTCCAGAAGAAAACAGAGGAACCTCCAAGGCTGTAATGCTAGTTTGATGTGGTAAAAGGCATCCTGCAGATCAATTCAGCAAATCCAGTCATCAGTCCTCACTAGATGCAAAATGGACTTAACAGTGACCATAAGGAATTTTGTATCTAACAAAATGGTTTAGATGGCTGAGGTCCCCATTTTTCTACTGAACCAAAAGGAATCTGATGTAGACTATGGACTCTTGCTGGTCTGCTGGGCCCTCCTGGATGGCTCTCTTCTCCAGCAGCTTTAAGACTTCCAAGGCTACTGCCTTCTTCTGCCCGGGAAGAACGTTAAGTCATTTCTTTGCTTGTTTTGAGGATGGAAAACAAATAACTATGTAGTCACTTGTTATGATTCTCTGCACCCAAGATTCTTGTATGATGACTAACCACGCTTGGGGGTACAGAAATGTGTCCCCAAAATGACTTCAGTGTGTGGCAGTCAAGCAATTTTTCAGAAGCAATGGAAGTGCTTGTTGGCAAAAGGGCTTTAAAATCCCATAGTCTTGTGGGCCACCTCTGCCATGGGGATGATATCCACTGAAGTAATTCCTACAGAAACCCTAGGTGGGGTGTAGCTCCCAAAGTGTCAAATCCTTGGGATTTGCAGAACCAGTCTCTTAGCCACCCTTTTTGTTCCAGGACAAGGTGGGGGGGGGTGCAAATGGATACCAAACCAGACAAGGTTTTGTTGACCTTTGGTGAGCATTTATTTTTCGCCTTAAATAGAGTGGACCCATCATAAATAGCATTCAGAAAGGATGACATTAAGCTTTCCACAAACCAGAGACACAGATCTAGGCTTGGCTAACACAGCAATGCCACTGTCTGCTGCTTAGGAAGTGCCATCAGCCACACAAAAGATATGGACTGAAAAGCAGTTCAGCTAGGAGTTCACAGTCTCATGGGACTCTGTAGACAAGGCATCTAAGAGAGACTTAGTGTTTTATTCAAGTCACTCTGAAATCTGGACGTGTGAGTCAAATAGTTTAGCATACAAGAAGCAAACGTCATTAAAGCGCAAGTCCACTTTCCAAACATGTCCAAAGCCCATGTCTCCTTGTTAGGAGAATGGAGAGCAAAGCTCTTCACATAGCTCCTTTTTGGTGGCCACTGCCACCATGATGGCATCTATAGCAGAACACTTGTTCCAGTAGGGTCATCTCTTAGCCAAACAAATATCTTATCAGGTTTTTGTGGGTTCACCAGTTCCAGCTCCTTCCATGTCCACTACAACACTAACAATGAGCTCATAAGCTGAAGGAACTATCAAGGAAGTAGATGGGACAGCTCCAAAGGTATTGAGGAATACTGTTTCCTCTTAGGAGGATGCGTCAGTGGACCATACCCCTCACTGTCACAATAATTCCAATATGTCTCCATAGGATACTTCTTCCAAGGGGGACTATGGGGAACCTTTCCTTCTTCAAATTCATTATCTTCAGTGAGGGACTCCTGGTTGGAGTCAAGTTGTCTCCTTTTGCAAAAATGTCTCCCATGTCCATCCATAGTAGGGGGCTTCAGGGAGAGCTTGGAAGCTGAAGAGAAACTCATCTTGTGAGCTTCCTCAAGACTCAAGGGAGCTGACTGCCCTTGTCAAAATGGATGAAGATGGGACCATCGAAGCCAGTGGAGACTGGGATGTGGCACATTATGAGAGAGAGATATTCTTGCTAAACATAGACAAAACACACTCGAATGTTTTGAAGGCTCAAGTCAAAACTGGACCAAAAAAGGGACCCCCTAGGATCCAAAGACTGCTAAAAAGGTACTCCTCAAGAGCCAATCTGACTCGCTGCAAAGCTAACACTGGATCTAAGCCACCCACTGCCAACACAAATAGGGGAGGGGACAGAGCCAACAACCTTGGAGTTGGAGTGATCTCCTGTGCACAGACTTTGGTCTCTTGGCTCTCAGAGCCCTCGAGCACAGACACCATCATTACTGAATGGGTAACAGATACTATCAGAATCAAAACCGACCAAGCTTCAGCTGTAAAACATGCATCCTGAGGGGAACACATTGTCCAAACTACTGGATCCACAGGTCTGACTCGAAGAGCACTGACCAGCAGTGCGGGTAGTCAGGGCTGTACAAGGACTTCTTGAACAGAAGATGCAGGGAGGACACAACTGCATCTGAGCCCTCAGAAATTTAATCCTGGCAGCCAGACCTGAAGGCCAAGATCAAGAGATCTCTTTCTGGACTTCTTGTTCTCTTTAGCCATCTTGACTTTCTCCTGTTCTTTTTACCTCTCTCTAGCCTTTTATTTTGCCATCTTTGACTTATTTCTTGCTAGAGTAGCAGCCAGAGTCAGAAGGGGACGATTCTCCCGCTCTGACAAGAAAAAGTCCCTTTAATGCTTAGTGAGCCAATCAGCGAGGGATCTAGGCCTAAAGGTGGAGCAGAAGGAGTAATTCCTTGTCAAGCTGTGCTTCTCCCAGACAGTAGACCTACTGACAGTGTGGATGCTGTGTGGGGGGATCTTGTGCCCATACGCTGTGCACTTTTTGCACCCCAAAGCCTTGTAAGACACTCCAGGACACAAACTCTTACAGCCAAAAAAGAACAAAGTTAACAAGGTCAACAAAAAACAAACACACTACACTCACTTAGAATAGCTAGGCACAGCAAACCTCAAAAAAAAAGTTATGTACGCACCATAACGTTCCATCTGAGTAGTTGTAGTTCATTTGTCTTCAACCTGTGGGTTACAGATCTGTATCGGATTAGAGTCGGCAACTTTTGCTAGCATCTGCTCCGAGCTCCAAACTCCTCCCCTTACCCATAATACACCTTCACTGCCTTCCATCCATAGATACAGTTTCCTGAACCTTATACTGATAACCCGACCTGAAAAGTTACCTGTGACCTATACTGCAGCCTGTCGGCTGATCATATGCCAAGGTCCAGGGGAATGAGGGAGGGACAGCTGAAGACAAATGAAGTACAACTACTCAGATGGAACGTTATGGTGGGTACATAACTTCTTTATTTGAAGTAGTTTACTTCATTTGGTCTTCAACCTGTGGGACAGAGTCCTCCAACTACTAAAACTCCTGGGAGGCCCTCATGGAAGGATATTCTGGAGCACTGCGGAACCAAAGAATGCTCTCCTAGAAGTCAAATCCAATTTGTAATGAGAAATAAACGTATGAGATGAGGACCAAGTAGCTGCAGAACAAATATCATCCAAAGACACTCTAGACCAAAAGGCTGCAGACGTAGCCATGGACCTAGTGGAATGAGTTTTCACCTGACCTGGAGGAGACATGCCTCTGTCCTTACAGACTTGAAGGATGCATGAAGAAATCCAACTAGCTATTGTGGCCTTGGAGATAGGTTTCCCAAAAAGGGTTTATAGAAGGATACAAACAATTGATAAGATTTAAGGAAATTTTTTCTCCTGTGTAAATAGAATCGTAACTGTCTATGAACATCCAACAGGCGGAGTTTGTATTCCATCTTGTTAGTAAAATTAGGAAAAAACACAGATAAATTGATGGTCTGATTGATATTGGCTGGTGATGCCACCTTAGGAATAAATGATGGACTGGTTCAAAGGGAAACCCTATCTTTGTGAAAACTAATGTAAGGAACTTTGATAGACAAGGCCTGTAATTCTGAAACCCTTTTGCCAGAGGTAATAGACACCAGAAAAGCTGTTTCCCAAAATAAAAATTTCAGATCTGCAGTTGTGGCAGGCTCAAAAGGCGGCGCGACCAAAGCTTGAAGAACCATAGTAAGGTCCCATGGGGGAACAGGATCTTTGACTGGAGAGCATAACAAAAAGTGCCTTTAATAAAGGCTTTACACAGTCTGGAAGAGGCTAAAGAGGCAGAATTCTAGCCCACATGAAAATGAGAGATGGCAGCCAACTGAAACTTGACAGCAGAAGAACTAGCTCAGTGTTGAAAAATATCAGCTAGAAAATCAAGAATAGTGGAAACAGGATCCGTGAAAGGGTCTAAACTCCTTTGAGGCCCAAAAGGAAAAAGTTTCCACTTGCTGCGATAAACGTTCCTGGTCAAAGACTTATGAGCAGCCACCAAAATAGATCTGAGGAGGATAGTCCAGGAGTCCTAGCAATCACGAGAAGTGGAGCAGCCAAGCTGTGAGCTTCAGGCTGTCCAGATTCGGATGAGGCACCCCCGAAGGGTGTGAAATTAGATCCCAAATGGGATCTAGGATATAAGGTGGAGCCAAAAGGTGAGACCAAAGGAAGGGAAAGCACACCTGGTGAGGCCATAATGGGGCAATGAGGATCACTTTGCTCTCCAGTCGACGAGCTTTCTGTAGAAACCTCAGAATAAGAGGCACTGGCGGGTAAGCATACAGAAGACTGGGAGGTTAAGCATGAACTAGAGCGTCTCAGGGGGACTCCCACAGGGGGTTAAGAGCAAAAACCTTGCTGCACTTCACGTTGGAAGGAGATGTGAAGAGATTGCATCAAGGTTGACCCCACTCGCTGAAGATCTGTTCCGCTACTGACAGATTCGGAGAGCACTCAAAGCATCAGAATGGTCCAACAGCCTGTCCGCTAGGATGTTGGACCGGCCCGGAATGTGTGTTGCGATGAGAAAGTGGCCGGTGGAGATCGCCCATTCCCACACTCTCATGGCCTCGCGACAAAGGGGGTAAGATCTGGTCCCTCCCTGTTTGTTGATATACCAGACCACTGACATGTTGTCTGACTGAATAGCAATCGTTCCCAGAGGAAGAAAGGCATGAAGGGCCTGCAATGCTAGAAGGACCGCCCTCATCTCCAAGGCATCTATGTGCAAGCTGGTCCTCTATGGGGGACCAGAGGCCTTTGACTGTCCTACCCGAACTATGCCCACCTACCCAAGTTGTGAGGTATCAGTGGTCACTGTAGCTTGAGCTGGGGCTGGAACAAAGGGTCATCTCTCCAAAATGTCCAGAGAACACATCCACCATATGAGGGACGACAGACTCGACTGAGTTGAATTGGATATGCCAATGGTAGTTCCAATAGGGACCATTATACAGCTAGAGTCCATTCTCATGTGTAACCAGGCACACGGGAGAAGAGTTATGGTCGCCTCCATCGAGCCTAAGTCCCTCAACACTGATTCCGCCATTGGGAGATGAGTGGTAGATCAGGGAGATGTACATCCTCAGGTTCTGAACTTTCTCCGAGGTCAGGAAGATTTTGCACTGAAGAGTATCTATCCTGGCACCAATGTAGTCTATCACTTCTACAGGATCTAGGAGAGATTTGGATGTGTGGATTGTGATCCCCAAACGCAGGGCAAGAGTCAAGAAATAATCCCTGGTTTGGAAGAGTAGACGCCTGGTGGGAGCAGTGAGGAGCCAATCATCCAGGTATGGATAGACCTGAATCACCTGAAGCCTCAGGTGAACCGTTACCACTGCCATCACTTTGTTAAACACCCTGGGGGCTGTGGTGAGACCAAAGGGTAGGGCTCGAAATTGGTAATGACCGACTCTTAGCCGGAAGTGGTGGAACCTCCTGGAGCTTCTGTGCATTTTTATAAGACAGTAAGCATCCTGGAGGTCTAATGAGCACATCGTCGCTCTCTTGCAGGTACAGCATGATGGGCTGTAATGTGACCATCCAGAACTTCTCTTTGGCAACTGACAGGTTCAGGGTGGAGAAGTCCAGAATGGGCCTTAAGTCCACCATTTTCTTTGGCACCAAAAAGAACTGAGTAGAAGCCCGATCCAAACTAATCTGGGGGGATGGTTTTGGTGGCTCGTTTTTTCTAGCAGCTTGGAAATTTCCTGCGCTGCTGACTCCCTTTGCCTGGGTGGTATGTCCAGGAGGTGCCTGGGAGATTTGGGGGAACCCACAATGGGAATAGAGTATCGTCTAAATATGATCTGATGCAACCAGTGGTCTGTTATGGACTCCCATGCCACTTGGTGCAAGGACAATCTTCCCTTGACTGCATCCAGAGTAGAGCAGTTGGGCAACCCCTGAGGGTTACAGGCCGGGTCTGTTTGAGAAAGGTTCTTGAGATGCAAAATTCCTCAGACTCCCTCTGCCTCTTGGCCAGTGTCCATTCTTTCCCCCTATGCCTCTGGGGGAAGAACAGCCCTGAGTGTCCAGGGAATATTGTGGCTTCCAGAACCACATCTTCTTTTGCCCTCTCTAGTTCTGGGAAAAGGACCTTTGAGGGTTCGAAAAGCGGAAATGCCCTAGCTGCTCCTTCCGTAGCATGTGAAAGGAGTTGCATGGACGTATTAGAGACTGTTTTTAAAGTGGCCATCCTCGTGGAGAACAAAGCTTTGTCCTCCTGGGACATGGACTTGGGGGGGGGAGACTCCTCCAGCTCCTTTACCAGGTCGCGTTGGAGACTGGTGACATGGGACAGGTAGTTCAGCGCCCTAATCGAAAAGGTAGCTGAAGCGTAAACCTGCTTCCTAGGCGGTCCATCATCTGCGACTCTCTGTCAGGAGGTTGAACCGAGGAACTCTCCTGAGCAAGTTAACTAAATACAAATGGTTTTGTTTGTTTTTGAGTAGAGGGAGGAAAGCAGTAAAAACCTTGCTCAAAGTTTTCCCTTGCTGTAAAAGTCCTAATGGAAAAAAATAAATAGTATGAAAGTACTATTAAAGCCTTACACCTTCTAAAAGTCTACAAATCTAAAAAATCAATTGGACAGTATCTTTTTTGCTACTCTATTGCCTTCCAATGGAACCAACTTCCATTACCCCTGAGAGTTATCTCTGATGTTTACGAACTTAAGAAAACACTTAAATTGCACCTAAATAGTTCCTGGTCTTGTCTTTGCAATTATCCAACCTGAACCCCTCCCCTTAACTAGGTCTTCTGCTATACTCCATTCAATTCTCTGTTCCTTCTTCCTTATCTGTTCCCCTAGCTTTCTTACTTCTAGTATTATTCTTACTCTTACTCCTCCTTACACTTTTTCTTGTAAACTTTTTGTCATGAGCTGTAACATTTTATTCATACTTATGTTATATTGTAATATTCTTGTAAATACTTTTCATGTATTTTTACTGTTTCATTTGTTATGCTTATGATTTAACTGGAGATTTTCTCCCAGAGCCTCCACTGAAAAAGGGTTAAACACAGTTGTACCATCCCAGTAAACAAATGTCAAATAAATAAAGCACCATCAGTTGTGCTGACTAATGTCACTAAAAATGGGCATGGGTATTTGCCAGTGATAACTCGGTTGTGGGTCAGGCCTATGCCAGGGACCCATACTAACAGTGGGAGGAGTGTATGTGCCTCTATTGGCCAGTGTATAATCACCATAAAGCCCAGCAGCTCTGGGTCAATAAGTTACTTGCCAGCTGGTGTCCAGATGACCTGCTTGGAATGCCTGGGATAGCTCTGTTAAGCAAAAGCTTGATGTAAAACCAATCAACATGCCAAACATGAATAAAGAATTGTTGCACACAACATAGGTTCTCTGACAGGATGGAGCTTGGAAGTGGATGGCATGATGGTAATGAGGAGGTTGGGCATCCTACATATCCAGGAGACAATGGATGGGCAGTGCAGTAAAGTCACTTGGCTTGGGATTCAGAGTCTGCTACTCAGGAGGACAGGCTAGAAATGATGGGGGAACTGTGGTGAGGGAGAGACTTCAGAAGAGTGAGTGAGTGATGTCATCAGAATTAGTGACAAACTCCTGGCAATCATACTCCAGTGTAATGAAAAGGCATATTCATAATCTCAGCCTACACTTCACCGCAGGCTTGTGATGGTAAGAACAAGAGTGCATTCACAAAGCAGTTGCAGGACACACTAGACAAAGCAAGACAACATGGACTGGTTTTGATCATGTGAGATCTGAATGCATAAGCAATGACAGACAGAAAAGTATACACGGAATACCTGGATCCACATGGATTGGCAACAGGAATAAATATGGAGAGGCCATTCTATACTTCTGTCTGGCAAATGACTTGAAGGCGATCAACACATGATTCAGCAAGAGTGAGTGTCAAAATCACATACAAGAGTGGCCAACACACAACTCAGGTAGACTTCCTCCTAATAGAGAAAGGGCACTGGAGTAGAATCAGTGATTGCAAAGTCATCCCAAGTCAGTCAGCCCACAGCATAAACCACTGACTGCCACAATCAGCAGTCACAGAAGGCTCTAAGATCAGAGACCAAGCTAAACACCTGGAAGCTGACTGAAGATAGAGAGACACAGCACAACAGTTCAAAAAAATTGCTTAAGGTTCTAGCCCCTTAAGAGGAGGAGAAAATAATTGGAGTTGAAGAAAAATGGCAGCATCTTAAAACAGCATGTGCGAGGACTAAAGAACAGGTATGCGGCTGAGCCAGCTATGAAATGGAAATAAAGTACATAAGGAAAGCTGGTAATGGATTGCAGAAGTCCAGGAAGCCAGGAAAAGAAAGGAGGAGTGAATAAAACAACCGGGATGTAGAAAAGATGGACCAGACTAGGAAGGAATACTGGTTGACTAAAAAAAGTCTGAGAGAAGCTGCAATAGCAAAGAATGAGGCATTAGAGGCACTCTACCAGCTTCTGGAAAGTGCCTCAGTAGATGGCACAAAGACTGTATCAGGTTACAAGTCAATGACAGAAAGATGAAGATAGTATAAGGGATGCCAGCAACAACCTGCTCACCAGTCCACAGGATATCAAAGGTAGATGGAAAGAGTACTTCCAGCATCTTCTGAATGAAGACAACTCCACAGAAGCTGTACTCCCCGAAACACAATCTGTGATAAAGGAGGAGGAAGAGCCCACCACAGTAGCAGTAAGAACAGCACTAAGGAAAATGAAGTCAGGGAAAGCAGGCTCAGATTAGGTCACAGCAGATATGACAAAGATGCAGGGTAAGATAGGAGAGAAATGAGCACTCATAGCAGTACGGAGAGAAAGGCATATCCCAGATGAACTGGAGAATAAGCACACTAGTGCCAGTTTTCAAAAACAAAGGGGACATTCACAACTGTGGGCAGTAGAGGATCAAATTTCGATCTACACCGTATGAAAGTTCTGGAGAGTGTGATTGATAAACAAATACACATAGTGGTAAAAAGCAAGATGGGAGATGAGCAGTTTGGATTCAGATCAGGATACAGCACAACTGGCCAGACGTTTGTAGAGAGATGGATACTTAAGAAGATGAGAAGCGAGTCCAAATGGGCATTCCTAGGACTGGAAAAGCACATGACAAGGTCCCAAGAAAGCTGATTTGGGCAGTCCTATGGTGGTTTGAAGTTACAGAAATATTGGGAGAGTTAGTGCAGGCTATGTACAAGGACCCAATGACTCAAGTACGAACAATGTTCGATCTCACAGAGGGGCTCCCAGTGGGGAGTGGATGGGCATCAGGGTTCATCTCTGAGCCTAATACTCTTCATACTAGTGGTGGACTACACTAGCAAACAGGTTGCAGGGGACAGATCAACAAAGTTGCTGCATGCAATGTGGAATTAGAGGCAGACTAAGCAAGAACATCAGCAAAGGATAGGTTAGTAGAATGCAAAACTGAAGGCACATGGGATGAAATGGCAGCAAATGGGGAAATCAGAAGATGAAAATTGAGAGGGAAGGGAAAACAGTCCCACAAATTAACAACTTCAAGTATTTTGGACTAGTGGTTAAAGAGAAGGGAAGTATGAATAAGGAGGTCAAAGCTAGAATCAAAGGGGCTGCAGCCAACTGGCAATGAGTCTTAGGAGTAGTGTATGACAGAAGAATGCCAAAGAAGCTGAAAAGTAAGGTGTACAAAACAGATGTAAAACCAGTACTAATATACAGTGCAGAAACCTGGGCTGTAAAGGCAAAGTAGTCTGGATACGAAGTGCCTGAGATGGGTGGTAGGATGCACACTGGGACAGATGAAGAAATGAGAACACAACAGCAGAAGCCAAAGTAGCTCCAAATTACAGAAAAAGTCAAAGAGAACAGATTCCGGTTATTTAGCCACATGTGCAGAAAAGCAGAAGACATGCAGGTGAAGAAGACTTGAGACAGACAGGAAGAAGACAAGAGGAAATCAGGACAACCAATAGAGAGGTGCATGGATTGTGAGAGAGAAAACCTGCAACAGTCACGTATAAGTGTTGAAGAAGGTAGGAGAGTAGCACTGAACAGAAAGATGCCAACAGTTGACAGGATACTCCTACCCCATGTAAAAAATGGGAAAAGGAGTTGATATCAGCAAAAAAGGATGACTTATATTAGTCCAGCTATTAAAAACTACACTGAGACCAAGGATCACTTCCAAATCTTATAAGTAGCAAATGAGATTTAAGGATCTGTGAAGGCAAAGGGGGATTTATGGGTAGAGGGAAGAAGCCTAAGCCTTAGATCCAAGAGTTTTAATAGTGTTGGGTTCAGATTGGGTTGATCAGATATATCCCAACTGTTGTGGCCGACAGGAAAGACAACACTGGATCTGCTATTATCGTAGGTTTCTTTTCCATTAATTACGTAAACCTATGTTGTAACAAAATCTGATGATTTACTAAAAATATCTGAAAAACATATGGGTTAACAGTGAGATTAGCTAGCTTGTTTATGATGTCCAACTGGGAAATGACATCTGAAGAAATATTAAGTTCTAGGTAAGTACTATGGATAGCCTTGCTCTTTCCCGAACCTTCTATGACATTACCAAAAAGTCAACCACTTATAATAGATCCAAATGTATGAGGGCTGAGGTCATCTACATCAGTGTCAATTTACAAAGCAATCACTTGCCTTACAGACCGATAGGTCTGTGGCTACTTGGGTCTAACCTCGTGAATGGGGACAACAGTGGCTATTCTCCAAATTTTAGACATGTAATTCAGACACAGTAAGGCTTAAGAGATTTGGGAAAGATCAGGCTTAGTACTGTTTGACAACAGGGAGCAGGCAGCCTGAAATATTGTTGGGACCCATGGAGCTAGTTTTTTTTTTTCCAAAGCACAGAGGTCATGTCATGAAGGGTTATAAATTGGTGGTACAGTCAGGTGAAAAACTAAGTTAGGATGATAGGGTATGTGAAGCTGGAACTAAATTTATCAACAAAGATATTAGCTATTGTTTGTAACCTTAGTACTGGAAGCAATTTTATGTCCAAAAGTAGCTATGCACTCTGGCTGCATGTATTAGGCTCTTTATTAAGTGTGAAGATAGGTGAAGGTCGTCAGCCTAGCCAGATAGAATTTTGTAGATAATTCTGTCATTTGTAAATAATAATGTAAGCCACAGGCTTGTTCTCTTAAATGTGAAAAGACTGCACTGGATATTGAACTGCAAAATATAACAGTGGACTCTGCTGTAAGAAAGCTAAGTCAAGCATTTTATGACTGTCTGATGTCAAAATTCAGAGCCAATATGTCTAGAGGGAGGCATCCTGCCTACTGTTTTAAGACCAGAGTTAATGGCTAGAATTTGCATGTATAAACATCCTTTATTGCATTGGTTTTTGATGAGGTGTAAAGAATGTAAAAGTAGTTTGTTAGCCTGGGAACACCAGAGAAGTGTGAAGAATGATGTCATGTGAAGCAACTCTGTGTTATCAATTTAAAGACAGAGAATCAAAGAACTCGGAGCATTTTGTCTTGAGAACATCCAACATCACCACCACTGTCTTGGTCTAGATGTAAGTTATTTCTGATTGTGTTTTGTCTTAGAAATAGCTAAGAATTAGGAAGATTTAGACTATGTTTTTCTGAGATGTCAGAACTTTTCTACGGTATTATTTTAAGTATTTCTCTGTGATCTCTGAACTCTTGACTAGCACTGTGTAGTAAGAAGTATTGTCTTGTGTTTTTATTTATTAAATATTTTTAAACTTTTCAACTGTGGCTATTTTACATAGAGATAATTTAAGCTCTAAGAGTACATTGCACGTATATATTGCTACTGTACCAAGTCACTCTAATAAGCCTTGACTGTTCAGTCACACTTACCATTTGGACAATAATATTGCACAGTAATAATTGGACACCCTTTTAGGGGCCTTTGAGTAGCTGATATTAGTGAGTGGTGGCACCTGGTACTACCTTTTAGACTGGACAGAAAAGGGGCACAGCTGGAGAACCAGTGCCAGCCTTCCCCAGAAGTGTCTGTGTGGTTGCATAAACTCTTATCTCAAAGTGTGTGTGTGTGTGTGTGTGTGTGTGTGTGTGTGTGTGTGTGTGTGTGTGTGTGTGTGTGTGTGTGCGCGCACGTGTGTTTCAGCTACTTGGGTAGGGACACGAAGCACTGGTTGGACAGAGAGGGTGCTGGAGGTTTTAGCTTGCCCACTAGGCTGAGATCTTGACCTATAGCTGTGCCAGTGGGGAGTCTTATTGGGGACCTGGACAAAAATGGAGAAACCAGCCCCAGACTGACTGTAATCTGTGTGTTCTTAAGGGAAATTGTACTTTACTGTGTATTTATTATACTTTCCCTATATGGATGCCCTTCACTGGTGTCAGTAGTGAGGATTGAGGCTCCTTGATTGCTGGGCCAGTGCACAGGCGTCACAAATGCTTTTAAACTTTTTTTTTTTTTTTTTTTTTTTAAATCAAGGTTTTTTTTTTGTCTCCATGGAGTTGATTCATATGGGTGTTTCATCAGACCTGCTTATTTTTGATAATTCTTGTTAACAGATATGAATGGCTCTTATCTATACAACTACTGCTAGAGGAGTAGGACTCCCGAGATATATGTCAGAGTAAAGGGTACCATTGCAAATAGTTTCTCTTTGAACATTCCAGTTGTGCTCTTCTGGGTAATCTGCAAGTAACAAGTTGGCTTTAAAATAACCTTAAAATTGTGTGGTGCTTTTGCAACTGAAACAGATTATATGGATGGTAAATGTAATACACAAGGGAAGTGGAGACAAATGGAGAAGAACAGGATGGACTGCTGCTAGTAAGGACAAGGTCAGATAGATTAGCACCTCAGCAATTTGCACTAGGGAAATGGTAACAAAAAAAAGGGTCTCTGGGAGCATTTGAGGAAATAAGCCTGGAAAGTAAATTCTCCCACAAAAATGGAATCAGATTTAATAGGTAGCTTACTAAGTTGATTTACATATTTATATGCTCTGCAGGACACAGTGAATGAAGCCTATGGTTAGCAATGATGTGGTAGGTGGTTTTGTTAGAATACATCAATACCTCTAGTAAGGTTAATACCATATGCAATCGAAGCAATAGTGTTGAAAACTGTGTCAACGAAAATCTATTTAACACTATTAAGTGCCTGAAGGAAGACACACACTCAAAAAAGCTATAATACAACCTGTTTTAATAGGCAAAGACACTCAACAATGGACAGATAAAAATTACAAACTGATCAAGCACTTTCATCCACCCAGCATGTGGACTTCATCAGAATCAATAAAACAATTACCAAAAGCTAATTTACACATTTTTTGGCGCCACAACAATAAATCCATTTAAAAAGATACAACCCAAATAGTACCTAAATATTGCATTGTACCTGTTCAAGTGCGATGCACTAAGAATAATCTCATTATAAACGTACCCAATGCTACTAATCCATAAAAAATCATTTGCATAAAAATATAAGTGGAATGAAAAGAAATAAATGTACATACATATACAATTAATGACATATGCTTGTGTGTGCAAAACAATTATATTTTTATATATAAAATTGCTAACCTATGGGAATATTTTTATACATGAACTGAACATAAAATTTGGTTAAAATATCAAACGTATACTTAAAAACAGCCTCAGAATGACATGAATGATTATTGCACATATATCTCCTGCCCTTACTAAACATATGCTGTTTGCATTTCTATGTCCTAATACCACAGTAGTAGAATTCATGATGTTATTACATATCTTATCATCATAATTCCTATGCCTATTAATTATATCTGTCATAAGATAAAAAAGTAAAAAAATAAATAAAATAAGAAAAGTGAAAAACTAAACCCTTTGCTATAATGTACAATCACATAATAAAATTAATATATGTTACATGTGAACAATATGTGTATCAATCACCTATTGTAACTTTTGTAAGATGGGTTTAATGGTAATGTTTTCATTTAATCCCGGTAAGGTGGATGCGTCGGTAAGGATTTGCCATCTCACTTCTTTCTCAGCCAAATATACTTTAAAATTACCTCCTCTACTATTCATTTTTATCTGTTCTAAGATGGCAAATTTGAACCTGTGGCTGTTGTCTGTAGCCTCTATATGTCGACAGTGTGTGTTGTACTGTTATTTCTCCTAACAGTGTATAGGTGATCAAAGATTCGTCTCTTGAACATTTGTTCAGTCTTCCCAATATAAAAACTAGTACAACCTGAACATTTGGCCATATATATAATGTTTTTAGTATTACAGTTACCTCTGCTAAAGGTGATTCTAGTCCTATTAATGTTCTCTAAAATGATCCCTTCATCTTCTAGTATAACATGACAGTATCTACAACATCCACATTTTCTAGTTCCCTTATACTGTACACTCATTATTTCTACGCTATTGTTCCTCTCAAAGATAGACTTCATGTTTGTTCCCATTTTGTATACAAAAATGGGTGCTTCTCCTACTATTTCTTTCAATGCACTATCTACTATTAGTACATTCCAATATCTATTTAAAATTTGTTTTATTTGTGTAGCCTGGGGGTATATTCCAATATGCATGCTAATACCATGTAATATCAGACAAAGTAATGGGACTCAAAATAAATATGGATATGCCCAAGCAGTTCCCACGGATACTGAAATACACAGTAGGAGCAATACCCTGGTAAAGAGTGCGTGCTATCTGTGTTCTGAAATAAAGCTTCGGTAATTACACAAATATGGAAATCTTCAAGGGTTAAGTATGCCTGAAGCTCAAACATTTTATTGTTTAAGTTTCTAGAATGAGATACAGTAGCCCTGAAATTATTCAGATTTGAATCTGCTAGATGGATATGCTCATGACTTGATCTTTGCTAAAAAAAAGGCACCATGGGGGAAGCAAATGTCCTTGGCTATATGTGAAAACTACAAGCAAACGCAAGCCATCTCAGTCAAAGCAGGAAAGACTATTGACCATCTGGTCATATATTGATATGTAAAAGGATGCCCTTGAAACAAGAATTAAGTTAATTACTGTAAAACAAAAGTTATGGACTCACCATAATATTCCATCTGTGTTATCCATTTTCATTCTTCCTCAAAAGTTGGGTTTAGATCCAATACTCCAGTCCAACTCAGCCGCTTTTTCCAGATTGTAGAATATGAACTCTTGAGCCCCCTTTACCCAGCATGCCTCAGCCACCTAACATACCTCAGATCTAGTTTGCTGCCCATATATATATATATATATATATATATATATATATATATATATATATATATATATATATATATACACACACACACACACATATACAGATATATATTATACACATACACACATATATGTATATATGTAGAAAGAGGGAGAGCGAACAGTGAAAATGAAGAAAGGAGCTCAAAGAAGGAAAACAGGTCCCTTCACAAATTCTTCAATCTATCCAGTAGTTCCATAAGGAAGGGGTAAGGTAGGTGGAAGTTGAGGAATAATTAAAACTAACAACACAGATGGAACGTTATGGTGAGTACATAACTTTTCTTTTTTTATTTGATATAAATTTCATTCAAACCTTAACAACTGGGATATAGTCCCCAGCCATCTAAATCCCAGGAGGGTTCTTAAGAAAAGTTATTCTGAAGCACAGTAAGCCAAAGGCTGCTCTTTCCTTAGAGACCTGATCCAATTTGTAATGAGCAATAAAGGTATAAGGATTAGCCCAAGTTGCAGCTGAACAAATATCATTTAAGGAAGTTCTATACAAAAAGGCTGAGGAAGTCACCATAGACTTCATGGAATGGGCTCTTGGAGACTTTGGTAAAGGCAAACCTACATTTTCATAAACGAGAGTAATACAGTCAGTCAAATCACTTGGCCAAAGTCACTTCAGGTACTGTCTTGCCTAGTTTGAATCAGAAAAGAAAAAATAAGTTGTGTCTCACCATAACATTCCATCTGTGTTGTCTATCTTCACTAATCCTTGACTGTGAGACTGTGGGCTCGTTTCCAAGCCTCAGAATCAACTTGGCAATTTACTTCAGCTCGTGCCTTCCAACTCTCAAGCTAGGTTCTGCCCATAATGCTCCTCTCTAAATTACCTCAGATCAAGTTTGCCTAAGATAGTGGCAGACAGTAAATAACAAGAGACCAGATCTGTGCCCCTGTTATGAAGTGAGTCGTGGGAGTATTCAATCCACTAAGTCTCAGGCCAGGGGAAGGTGAGGTGGAATGTCAAGGATTAGTGAAGATCGATAACACAGATGCAACGTTATGGTAAGATGCAACTTCTTTATCTGATGTTGTCAATCTTCATGCAATCCCTGACTGTAGGACAGAGTCCCTAGCTACCTGAATCTTGGGAGGTCTCATGGAAGAATATTCCTAAGCACCATCGAACCAAATGATGCAAGTCAAAGGAAAATAAACCCAACCAGGGTTTAACACAAAAACTGATCAAGCAATTCAGACCACTGCACACTGAAGTTAAGGTTTTTAAAACAGGTGAACCTTTAATGCAAGACTAAGCGCTTTCACCATACAACCATGGCATCATCAGAGTCAATTGACTCTGATGATGCCATGGTTGTATGGTGAAAGCGCTTAGTCTTGCATTAAAGGTTCACCTGTTTTACCTTAACTTCAGTGTGCAGTGGTCCGAATTGCTTGATCAGTTCAAATTATGCAAGTCCCCTGGAGACCTGATCCAATTTGTAATGAGTAATAAAAATATGAGAAGACTGTGCAACTGCTCTATAGATGTAATCCAAAGAAGCTCTGGCATGAAAAACTGCAGAAGTTGGCACAGCTCTGGTTGAGTGGGCTTTCACCAGGCATGGAAGGTGAAGTCCTTCTGAATGATAAACATAATGCAATCACTGAGCTATTTAGCAAACTGGGTTACCTAAGGAAAGTGAAGAAAAGGCAACAAATAATTGGTCAGATTTCCTGAAACCCTTTGTTCTGTGAAGATAAAAACTTAATTGTCTTATGAATGTCTAATAAATCTATACAATATTTTCCTTTATTGGAGAAATTAGGGAACAAGACCGGTAGTTGCAATGTTTGATTGATACTGGATTCTGAAACTACCTTTCACAGGAAGGATTAGTCCTGAGGGAAACCCTGTCTTTGTAAAATATTATGTAGGGAGGTTTGCAGGACAAGGCTTGAATTTCAGCTACTACTCTTGCAGAAGTGATAGCTACTAAAAATAACGTTTTCCAACTTAAAATTTAAGTCACATTTAGCAGACTGTTCAAAAGAGAAAAGAGCAAGAGATTGTAGAACTGTGGGTTAATCCCACAGAGCAATGCACTCTTTAAAGGAGGGTCTTATCAGAATTCCTTTTAAAAAGGCTTTACAAAGCTTATGTGAGATTAGTAAAGAACCATAGAAAACAGTATGAAAAATGGATATCACAGCTAAATGGGCCCTAATGGTAGAGCCTAACGAGCCAGGTTGATAAAGATCAGCTAAAAAATCCAATATTTTATGCACGGGGACTGTATAAGGGTCCAGAGCATTAACAGCCCATTTAGTATAATTTTCCCATTTATTCTGGTAAAGTTTCATAGTAGAAGGTTTGTGATGGGCCACAATGACTTGATGGATGGGAGAGGAAAAGGAAGAATGCCTGGCAATCATGGGAATTGGAGAAGCCATGCAGTGAGCTTGTTTGTGAGTAAGATTGAAAACTATTATCAAGTACTCTAGATTTAGTATGTATACCTTATCCACTTTCACTAGCCTGGGGAGCAATCCTGGCACTGCCAACTTTGCTTGAGATGTTGCCTGATGAGGTCTTTAAAGGAGACTTTGGATAATGTGTTTTGAATGTTAGTGGGAACAGAGTTCCATTTTCTAGCCACTGAACTACTATATAGTGCATCTCCAAAGCTACTGTAGCTGTTGGTGAGTTCTAATAGTAGTTTGCTTCATGATCTAAGAGGCCTTTTGGCTAAGTGATGTTGCACTACGTTTTTGAGGGCAGGACACTAATTGGGGAGCTAATAGATAGAATGACAGAGGCAGAGCTGATTGAAAGTTAGGAGGTTGGGCAGTTCAAGCCAGTGGAGCTGTCTCAAAGCAGTACAGTGATGAGTTCTATATGAGCAATTTGCAGCAAAGCGGGCAATTCTGTTACAGCAGGCTTCCATTTTGCTTAGTTCAGTTTTGTTGAGATTAGTCAGAATGGGAGATGCATACAGTAGGGTGGATAGAAGTTGGGAGCAAGCAATGGCTGATCTTGTGTTGTTGGTAAGAAATGGTTTGATACGGTAGAGTGATCCCAGTTTGGCATGTACTTTTTTAATAGTTAAGTTGAGATGGCTATCAAATTTTAGGTGGGAGTCTATGGTTATTCCCAATAGCATAGCCTGTGCCACTGGAGTGATTGGAGTAGCATTTGTTGACTAGATAGTGAATTGACTGTTATCAGTGTTTTTGTTAGAACTGGTTATAATCATAAGCTGAGTTTTATTTGGATTGAGGATAAGTTGGGCTTTGGTAAGGTAGTTTTCAAGGTCAGAGAATGCTAGTTGAGTTGTTTGCAGGAGGGTGGGAATGTTTTGTGCAGCACAGATTTAGGTAGTGTCATCTGCATACTGAATGATAGATGCATGCTGTGCAGTGGTATGGAGCTCATTTGTGAAGACTGTGAATAGTAGTGGTCCTAAGATAGAACCCTGTGGGACTCCTATAGTTATGGGCAGCTGAGGAGAGAAAGAATGTTCCCATTTCACAGCTTGGTACCCATCAGTTAAGTAGCTTTGGAACCAGGTAAGAGTGGAATTTGATAGGCGATATTGGTTTAGTTTGTTTAGCAAGATTTGGTGTTAGACTGTGTCAAATGCTATGGACATATCCAAAAAAAGAGTAGACATCTGTAGGCCTTCACGTTTGAGATGGTTTACTGTGTCTGTGAAGCAGAGTGCGGCTGTAGTGGTACTATGGGCAGGTCTGAAACCATGTTGAGTAGGTATTACGCAATCTAGGTAATTTACCTATGTTTTCCCAACATAGAATGCCAAGCATGTAATACAGGTTGCTATGTAGACCACATTCATTGTTGAACATGTTCCCCAACCAGGGCACTCCAATGTGAGTGGATAACCATCCACCGTCACATACAGTCCATCGTTGATGAATTTACAGTGGTTACAAGAACCACTCTTATACATTCTAGAAACATGCCTGTTGCCTTCATCTGTCCCTTTCAATTCTACGGCTTCTTTTATATTCCTACCTCTTCTATAAACCACTATGGGTTTATCACCCAGTCTTTGTTTAAGTTCCATGTCAAACATTTTGTTCCAAACAGTCTTTAAAATATTAACCAATCGGGGACAATCATAGTTGTACTTCAACACCATCACATTACTGCTTGACACAGGAGTCTTCCTAGAGTTGGTCATAGCAGTCTCTGAGCAGAGAACTGGGCAATAAACTGTAGATAGTTTCATCCAGATCTCCTTCTTGGCCTTGAGCAACAGTTTGAGTGGGTAACCTCTGTTCATGAGCATCCCTATAAGTATGTACATTTCCCTACCAAAATCGTCATCCTGGCTAATCCACGCACATTGGAGGGCCCTGGTAGGGGAACATGTACAACAATGAATGTGGTCTACATAGCAACCTGTATTACATGCTCGGCATTCTATGTTGGGAAAACCATACGTAAATTGAGGGACAGAATTGCCGAGCATTTAAGAGATATTAGGAACAGGAAGACCAGTAGTGCCCTTTATCAGCATTCGGCTGCATGCCATAATTAAGAGATTTTTGTTTTTTGTATCATTGATAAAGTGGAAAAAAGTAACAGGGGTGGGAATATTAGAGTTGCTTTGAATTAAGAGAAACAAAATGGCAACCAAGATTAAATGCAAAAACATTTCCTGGTATCAATGACATCTCTATTGCCCCTCTTTTAAAATGGAAAGCTATAAACATATAATCTTGCACAGGGGCTGTTTTATAATTCTATGATTTTGTTTTTATGATTTTAAGTTTTTTAACATTTCAGTGGTCTTATGTATTGGTACAACACTGAATATGAATTTAAATGCTCATTCAGCTAGATGCTTATTTATGTGATTTTTTTACACTGAATTATATTATTTTGTGAATGAATTTGTTCTCACTCCATTAGTGTGATGTCATGAGACTTTTTGTACATATAGAAAGTGATGTACTTTTTCTGTGACTCTGATGACGCCTAAGATTGAGAGGTGAAAGCGCTCAGTCAGTATTAAAGCACTGATCCTCACTCCACTATTGTGCAGTTATTTCCTTATTTTTTTGTTTGGTGTACCAACAATGGTAACCGCGAATACCTGAAAGGGTAGAAAAGACCACCAGCAATGGTATGTAGAAGAATCTACCTAACGGTACAGGGGGAAAAAAGTGTGTGTGTGTGTGGGGGGGGGGATTACACACATGCATGGATGGGACACAGCAAGAGGAATGGGTAGATAGAGGAAAGAGTTTAGGAAGAACTATAAATAGTGTAGAGAGTGAAATAAAGATATTTAGAAGGCAAACTTACTTGAAAAAAATGCCAAAGTTAGAAAGAGGTCGGACGCATCGGACACATGAAGCAGCAAATGAGATTTGGGGTAATTTTGAGAGGAGCATTATGGGTAGAGACTAGCTCGTGAGTTTGGAAGGCGCAAGCTGAAGTAAACGGCCGAGTTAGTTCTGAGGCTTGGAACTAAGCCCACAGTCTCACAGTCAAGGATTAAGTGAAGATTGACCTCATCAGATCAAATAATTTTTCAGATTTTCTCAAATCTCAGCTGCTGGCACCTTCAACAAAAACTCTAACTAAAAAGTCAAAAACTCTTGATATCAGTGCTGAAAAAGTGTCTAAATTCTTTGTCGGCCCAAACCACAAACCTTTTCCATTTAGTTTTACAAATTTTCCTTGTAGAAGCTTTAATGGGGAAGATAGTAATATATGACAAATGGGAGAAGAGAGCCTGGGCTGTCTAGTGATCAATGGAAATGGAGAAACCCTGTGGTCAACTTTAGGTCTGAAATATCTGGATGAGTCATACCTGTTGGGTGAGGCAGGAAGTCTGGAGCTGAATCCAGAATCCAGGGAGTATGTAGAAAATAAGGGGCACTGAGAATAACTGCACTTTTCAATCAAGATGCTGTCTGGAAAAATTTGTAATAAGGCATAATGGGTGATAAGCATAAAGGAGACCAGGGGGCCAATTGTTAAGTAAAGCATCCCTCAGGGAATTCCCCAGTGGGAGGATCAGGGCAAAGAACCTGTTTTACTTGATGAGAGGAGAAGCAAATAGGTCACAGCATGGTTGGCTCCACTGATGGGAAATCATCTCCACATTAAAATGGACATGTTTAACTTGCCTACTATCATACTGGACTTCAGCAGGATATGTGTTGCTATGATAGTAATTGCAATAGATTGCTCATTGCAATACTCTCACAGTTCCTCTACAAAGAGCATAATATCTGGTTCCCCCTTGTTTGTTGATGTACCAGACCACAGACATATTGTCTGACTGAACTGCAACAGTCCCACTTGGGAGACTGTTTTGAAATGCCTACACAATGGTAGGAGAACAGCTCTCATTTCCAAAGACATTGATATGCCTGTTCGCCTCCTTGTGGGACCATGTGCCCTGGACTGTCCTTCCCAAGAAGTGCAACCCCCCCCCCCCACCTGATGTGACAGGCATCTGTGGTCCCTGTGGCCTTTGGCTGAGAGAGAACAAAGGGACGGCCTTTTGTATTTGATTGGAATGAATCCACCAGAGAAGGTAATTCTTGCAATCTTGAGTTATCTTGACTAGGCTAGATAATGGGTGTTGGAAAATACAGCACTGAGATGCAAATGTCCATTGGAGGATCCTCATATGGAACCTCACCAGGAGTACAAGAGTGACTGCTGCTAACATGGATTCCAAGGCTAGTAGTATCAAATGGTATATTAGGGATGAATTCTGAATAATCTTTTTGATCTGGAATTGAATGGTTTGAATCCAAGACAGAGGGAGAGATGCTATTTGACAGGTTGTATTGAAAGTAGCACCGATGAATTCCAAAGTTTGAGTTGAGATTCACTGTAACAGACAGAGGTCTCCAGATGAGAGCACAGTTGGAGTTAATACTCCCTTGCTTGTATAATTGATACCTGGTTGGAGCAGTCAGGAGCCCGTCATCCAGGTATGGAAACACTTGGAATCCCAGCAGTATCAGGTGAGCTGTGACGGCTGCCACGCACTTGGTGAACACTCTGGGGACTGTAGTGAGACCACAAGGCAGTGCTCTTAATTGGTAATGACTGGCTCCAAGCCAGAAGTGAAGATGCCTTCTGGAATGGCTGTTCTTTTTGATATGCTAGTACACATCCTGAATATCTGATGAGCACATCCAGTTATCCTTGTGAAGAAACGACAGAATGGACTGAACCGTGACCATCCACAACTTTGTATACTAAAATGACTGATTTAGTTTGCTGAGATCCAAAACTGGTCTCAAGTCTCCTGTCTTTTTTGGCATTAAAGCAAAGTTCCGGTCTCTCTCTCTGGTCGGGGGGGGGGGGGGGGGGCTCTTGGATGATGTTTTCTAGCAGCTTTTTTATTTCTAGTGCTGCTGCTTCCCTCTGACTAGGAAGAACATTAGGGATTTTATTTGAAATTGACGGAGGGGGATGGGAAAATGGTATTAGATAACTTCAGGATATTATATTCCACACCCATAAATCTTTTGCGATTTTCAACAGGCTATCTAATGCAGGGATATACGACCCCCAACTGCCTCCAGAGATGGTCAGACAGAGCCTCCACATTCAGGAGTGCTGACAGAATCTGTCTGAGAAGAAATCTCTTGAACCTTGATTATGCAGACCTCCTCTGCTGCTGGGACGGTGTCTTCCATTTGAAATCCTCCTCCTACCCCTGGAGGAAATCTCTCCATGTATATCTTGAAAAGAACTCTCAGATTTCTTGAACCACATTTTTCTACCACCTCACTGGTTTCTAGAAAAGGACTGTCAGAGCAGAAAAAGTACACCCACAGCAGACCGAGTTTTCCCTTCCTGTTCTCACCTAGGGAACATCTTTCACTTTGGTGAGAAACAATGAGATTCCGTCAAAAGGTGCACTGACGAAAGAAGATTGGAAGGGTTCAGCAAAATCATACAAGCACATCTAGGCACGTCTCCTAATGGAAATGCCTGAACCTTATTCCTGTAAGGTACCTTCAGCAGCATGAGAGAACAGCTTCATGGACAAATTAGAAATAGACTGAAGAGTAGCCAACTAGGAGGAAACAGTACTGCCTTCCTCAGAGGATAGAGATAAATTTAGTAAGCTCTTTGATCAAATCTCTCTGAAGCCATATGAAATGTGCTAAATAATTACAGCAATCTAAGTGCAAAGGTCGCTGAAACAGACACTTCTCAAATCTGTCCAGTATCCTAGACTCTCTATTAGGGGGATGGACAGAGGAACGTTGTTCTGCCAGTTCCTGTCAAGTGGTTGCAGCTACAACCATGGTATCACCAAGTACTCGTTTACGCCAGTGTGGTCAATCTTTAGGTGGCGCAAAGATCCTATCTGGTCTCTTGGGTACAGGCTCACCTGTTTCAGGTTCCTTCTATGCCCATTGAGAAACTAAATCTAGGAGATAATCAGTGGACAGGTCAGGCCAGACCTGAAGGCCTCCAGAAACCAGGATTTCTCTTGGGAAGGGTTATCGGGGGACTAATAACCCTTTGTTTGAGGAGCTCTAAAATGTCTCCAAAGGAGAAATAATTCAGTGGTGATTCAGGGGGACCCCTCCCCCTCATCAAAATCAGTACCTTCATTGACAAACTCTTGTGGAGAGTTTAAGTGGCTCATTTTGCATGTTCTCTTCAGAGGGGTATTCTCGGTGGTATGCTCCAGGGAGGTATCTAAAAGTACAGTTGTGTACACTTACCACAAATGTAGATGTCCGATTGTATTCACTGTTGCAGTCACCACATTTGGGTTATCCTGCCAGGGGTAGCCCTCAGTCGGCCCGAATACCAGAGGCTTAGTATTTCTGTGTCGGCTGCTGTCACTCCAGTACTGACTTCAGGTCGTCAGTGGTATAAAATCAGGCAGCTGGTGCCATTACATCAGTTTTTCTTGCCCCAATTGTCAGGAGCCCCCAAATAGGGAGCTAGGTTATGGTGGAAGAACACCACCAGTAGAAAGTAAATACCAAAAATTCCCTGTAAGGAGAGAAGAGGAGAGAGAGAGAGAGAGAGAGAGACAAGGGGGATAGGGGGGGGGGTGGACCAGGACTGCAACAGTGAATACACTCTAACATCTACATTTATGCTAAGTGTACACAACTGTACTATGTTCTTCGTGTTTCGCTCTCACAGTCATCACATTTAGGTTGATTCCCAAAGTTGAAGGAAAAGGGTAGAGGCAGTCAAGAAGACTAGGGGCTGGCTAGGATGCCCTGCAAGACTGTGGTGGAAAAGCCTGCCCTGGATTTGGAGAAGACAGGCAGGTGGTAATGCTTGGTGAAGGTATGAACAAAAGTTCATATTGCAGCCTCCAGGATGTCCATAGTGGGGACCCCTCTGAGAAAAGCTGCAGAGGTGGAGGTTGCCCTGGCAGAATGCGTCCTGAACCCCTTTAGTGGTGGGTTCCCGTGCTGTTTGTAGCAGAAATGGATGCAGTGTGCTATCCATTTGGAGATTGTTTGGATATGGCCATGCCCTCTGCCCCTGCGGCAAACCGGACTAGCAACTGGTCAGTTTTTCTAAAAGATTTAGTCCTATCCAGATAGAATCTAAGCTGTATGTACACATCTAGAGAGTGCAGAATCCTTTCACTATTGTTTTGTGGGTTAGGGGAAAAAGGTAGGCAAATTAATGGACTGGTTGAGAGCCACACTGGACACAACTTTAGGCATAAAGGATGGGTTAGTCCTGAGGGAGACCCTGTCAGCAGGGAAAATGATGAGAGGCTCTACAGCCATGAGTGCTTGCAGCTCAAACTCTTCTACCTGAAGTGATGGCCAGAAGCAAGGCTGTTTTCCAAGAAAGGAAGTTTAACTCTGCTGAAGCTGCAGGTTTAAAGGGGGGGGGGGGTAGGGTGAGCTTCTCCAACACAAAGTTAAGGTCCCAAGCTGGGGTAGGAACTCTTCTGAGAGGGCCTTAAGTTGTTAGCCCCTCTTAGGAACTGTTTGATGACAGGGTGTGAGAAGAGAGGTGGCCCTGTGCCGTAATGAGCAGAGATGGCAGTAGCATGAATTTTAATAGAAGAGAAGCATAGACCCCTGTGTAGTAGGTCTGCTAGGTAACCCAGGATGACAGGTAGGGAGGGCTGTGCTGCTTTGGCTCTCTTAGCCTGGATCCAGCTGTAAAACCTTTTCCACTTGTCAGCATTGGATTTCCTAGTGCTGGAGTGTCTGGCCTCATGTATAACATCTAGGACTTGCTTGCTTAGGCTGGCAGCTTGAGGAGAGGTCAGGGAATAAGCCAGGCTGCCAGGTTGAGAGTCTGCAATTGGGGATGCATGAATTCTCCATTTTTCTGGGTCAGGAGTGTTGGGATCTGAGGTAGGTGCCATGGCGGCAGGGGTGACAGGCTGCGCAGCAGTGGGTACCAGTGCTGGCGTGGCCAGTCTGGGGCAATCAGGATTGCCCTTGGTTTTTCCTCCCTTATTTTGATCAGTACCCTTGAAATGAGTGGTAGAGGGGGAAATGCACAGACTGAGAGGTTTACCCACTGGAAGGATAGAGCATCCACTTTCCAGGCCTTGCTGTGAGGTTCCCTGGTGTAGAATTTGCTGAGCTGGTGATTGGAATGGGAGGCAAAGAGATCCACCTTCGGGGTGTCCCATTTCTGGGTTACAAGGGTGAAGGTTCTGTGGTCATGCTGCCACTCGTGTGGGTCTTGCAGGTTTCTGCTTAAGTAGTCTGCCAGAGAGTTTAAGGAGACTGGCAGGAATTGTGCTAGCAGGTGTAGTTGCATGGCTGAGGTTGTGTGCCAAAGGGTCATGGCGAGCCTGCACAGAGGATAAGAGTGAGTCCCTCCCTGCTTGTTGATATACCACATCACTGTGGTGTTGTCCGTTTTGATCAGTAGAGGCCCCGGGGAGAACAGGGGTCTGAAAGCTGTCAGGTCATGCTGAACAGCTAGCATCTCTTTTTGACTGATGTGTAAATGTATTTGATTTGGGCTCCAATGGCCCTGAATGCACCTGCCATCCAGGTGTGCACCCCATGCATAGTCTGATGCATCTGTGGTGAGGGTCTGGGCGGCTTGGGTTTTTGAGAAGGGAAGTCCCTTGTTGTGGTTGCATGTTGCTGCCCACCAAAGAAAATTTTTTCCTTAGACAAGGTATCATTGGTATGATAGTTTCCAGGTCTTGAGAGTGTTGACACTAAAAGGCTTTTTAGGTATTGTAGTTTCCTCATATACAGTCTGGCACGTGGAATGAGTAGAATGCAGGAGGCCACGAACCCTAGAGGTTGCAGGATTTTCCTTGCAGATAACTGGGTTCTGGTGGCTAGTTGGGAGAAGTAGCCTGTCAAGGAGGCTTGTTTTTCTGGAGTAAGGAAAGTCATCTGGGATGCTGTGTCCAGGCTTGCACCCAGGAATAATTTTTTTTGTGTGGGAACTAGTTTTGATTTCTTTAAGTTAATAGTATACCCCAGGGAGGTCAGCAGGTCCTTTACAAAGGTCAGGTGCTGTAACAGCTTTTCCTGACTGTCTACTTGAATCAGGCAATCGTCTACATAGGGGTAAATTTCAATATTTCTTTGTCTGGGGAGGGATGACTGATTTAGTTTGCTGAGATCCAAAACTGGTCTCAAGTCTCCTGTCTTTTGGCATTAAAAGCAAAGTTCGATCTCTCTCTCTGGTCGGGGCTCTTGGATGATGTTTTCTAGCTTTTATTTCTGCTGCTGCTTCCCTCTGACTAGGAAGAACATTAGGATTTTATTTGAAATGTGAGGAGGGATGGGAAAATGGTATTAGATAACTTCAGGATATTATATTCCACACCCATAAATCTTTGCGATTTTCAACAGGCTATCTAATGCAGGGATATCGACCCCCAACTGCCTCCAGAGATGGTCAGACAGAGCCTCCACATTCAGGAGTGCTGACAGAATCTGTCTGAGAAGAAATCTCTTGAACCTTGATTATGCAGACCTCCTCTGCTGCTGGGGCCGGTGTCTTCATTTGAAATCCTCCTCCTACCCCTGGAGAAATCTCCATGTATATCTTGAAAAGAACTCTCAGATTTCTTGAACCACATTTTTCTACCACCTCACTGGTTTCTAGAAAAGGACTGTCAGAGCAGAAAAAGTACACCCACAGCAGACCCGAGTTTTCCTTCCTGTTCTCACCTGGGGAACATCTTTCACTTTGGTGAGAAACAATGAGATTCCGATCAAGGTGCACTGGCGAAAGAAGATTGGAAGGGTTCAGCAAAATCCTTCAAACACATCTAAGGCCGTCTCTAATGGAAATGCCTGAACCTTATTCCTGTAAGGTACCTTCAGCAGCATGAGAGAACAGCTTCATGGACAAATTAGAAATAGACTGAAGAGTAGCCAACTAGGAGGAAACAGTACTGCCTTCCTCAGAGGATAGAGATAAATTTAGTAGCTCTTTGATCAAATCTCTCTGAAGCCATATGAAATGTGCTAAATAATTACAGCAATCTAAGTGCAAAGGTGGCTGAAACAGACACTTCTCAAATCTGTCAGTATCCTAGACTCTCTATTAGGGGGATGGACAGAGGAACGTTGTTCTGCCAGTTCCTGTCAAGTGGTTGCAGCTACAACCATGGTATCACCAAGTACTCGTTTCGCCAGTGTGGTCAATCTTTAGGTGGCGCAAAGATCCTATCTGGTCTCTTGGGTACAGGCTCACCTGTTTCAGGTTCCTTCTATGCCCATTGAGAAACTAAATCTAGGAGATAATCAGTGGACAGGTCAGGCCAGACCTGAAGGCCTCCAGAAACCAGGATTTCTCTTGGGAAGGGTTATCGGGGACTAATAACCCTTTGTTTGAGGAGCTCTAAAATGTCTCAAGGAGAAATAATTCAGTGGTGATTCAGGGGACCCTCCCCTCATCAAAATCAGTACCTTCATTGACAAACTCTTGTGGAGAGTTTAAGTGGCTCATTTGCATGTTCTCTTCAGAGGGTATTCTCGGTGGTATGCTCCAGGAGGTATCTAAAAGTACAGTTGTGTACACTTACCACAAATGTAGATGTCCGATTGTATTCACTGTTGCAGTCACCACATTTGGGTTATCCTGCCAGGGGTAGCCCTCAGTCGGCCCGAATACCAGAGGCTTAGTATTTCTGTGTCGGCTGCTGTCACTCCAGTACTGACTTCAGGTCGTCAGTGGTATAAAATCAGGCAGCTGGTGCCATTACATCAGTTTTTCTTGCCCCAATTGTCAGGAGCCCCCAAATAGGGAGCTAGGTTATGGTGGAAGAACACCACCAGTAGAAAGTAAATACCAAAAATTCCCTGTAAGGAGAGAAGAGGAGAGAGAGAGAGAGACAAGGGGATAGGGGGGGGGTTGGACCAGGACTGCAACAGTGAATACACTCTAACATCTACATTTATGCTAAGTGTACACAACTGTACTATGTTCTTCGTGTTTCGCTCTCACAGTCATCACATTTAGGTTGATTCCCAAAGTTGAAGGAAAAGGGTAGAGGCAGTCAAGAAGACTAGGGGCTGGCTAGGATGCCCTGCAAGACTGTGGTGGAAAAGCCTGCCCTGGATTTGGAGAAGACAGGCAGGTGGTAATGCTTGGTGAAGGTATGAACAAAAGTTCATATTGCAGCCTCCAGGATGTCCATAGTGGGGACCCCTCTGAGAAAAGCTGCAGAGGTGGAGGTTGCCCTGGCAGAATGCGTCCTGAACCCCTTTAGTGGTGGGTTCCCGTGCTGTTTGTAGCAGAAATGGATGCAGTGTGCTATCCATTTGGAGATTGTTTGGATATGGCCATGCCCTCTGCCCCTGCGGCAAACCGGACTAGCAACTGGTCAGTTTTTCTAAAAGATTTAGTCCTATCCGGATAGAATCTAAGCTGTATGTACACATCTAGAGAGTGCAGAATCCTTTCACTATTGTTTTGTGGGTTAGGGGAAAAAGGTAGGCAAATTAATGGACTGGTTGAGAGCCACACTGGACACAACTTTAGGCATAAAGGATGGGTTAGTCCTGAGGGAGACCCTGTCAGCAGGGAAAATGATGAAAGGCTCTACAGCCATGAGTGCTTGCAGCTCAAACTCTTCTACCTGAAGTGATGGCCAGAAGCAAGGCTGTTTTCCAAGAAAGGAAGTTTAACTCTGCTGAAGCTGCAGGTTTAAAGGGGGGGGGGTAGGGTGAGCTTCTCCAACACAAAGTTAAGGTCCCAAGCTGGGGTAGGAACTCTTCTGGGAGGGCCTTAAGTTGTTAGCCCCTCTTAGGAACTGTTTGATGACAGGGTGTGAGAAGAGAGGTGGCCCTGTGCCGTAATGAGCAGAGATGGCAGTAGCATGAATTTTAATAGAAGAGAAGCATAGACCCCTGTGTAGTAGGTCTGCTAGGTAACCCAGGATGACAGGTAGGGAGGGCTGTGCTGCTTTGGCTCTCTTAGCCTGGATCCAGCTGTAAAACCTTTTCCACTTGTCAGCATTGGATTTCCTAGTGCTGGAGTGTCTGGCCTCATGTATAACATCTAGGACTTGCTTGCTTAGGCTGGCAGCTTGAGGAGAGGTCAGGGAATAAGCCAGGCTGCCAGGTTGAGAGTCTGCAATTGGGGATGCATGAATTCTCCATTTTTCTGGGTCAGGAGTGTTGGGATCTGAGGTAGGTGCCATGGCGGCAGGGGTGACAGGCTGCGCAGCAGTGGGTACCAGTGCTGGCGTGGCCAGTCTGGGGCAATCAGGATTGCCCTTGGTTTTTCCTCCCTTATTTTGATCAGTACCCTTGAAATGAGTGGTAGAGGGGGAAATGCACAGACTGAGAGGTTTACCCACTGGAAGGATAGAGCATCCACTTTCCAGGCCTTGCTGTGAGGTTCCCTGGTGTAGAATTTGCTGAGCTGGTGATTGGAATGGGAGGCAAAGAGATCCACCTTCGGGGTGTCCCATTTCTGGGTTACAAGGGTGAAGGTTCTGTGGTCATGCTGCCACTCGTGTGGGTCTTGCAGGTTTCTGCTTAAGTAGTCTGCCAGAGAGTTTAAGGAGCCTGGCAGGAATTGTGCTAGCAGGTGTAGTTGCATGGCTGAGGTTGTGTGCCAAAGGGTCATGGCGAGCCTGCACAGAGGATAAGAGTGAGTCCCTCCCTGCTTGTTGATATACCACATCACTGTGGTGTTGTCCGTTTTGATCAGTAGAGGCCCCGGGGAGAACAGGGGTCTGAAAGCTGTCAGGTCATGCTGAACAGCTAGCATCTCTTTTTGACTGATGTGCAGATGTATTTGATTTGGGCTCCAATGGCCTTGAATGCACCTGCCATCCAGGTGTGCACCCCATGCATAGTCTGATGCATCTGTGGTAAGGGTCTGGGCGGCTTGGGTTTTGAAGGGAAGTCCCTTGTTGTGGTTGCATGGTGCTGCCCACCAAAGAAAATCTTTCCTTAGACAAGGTATCATTGGTATGACAGTTTACAGGTCTTGAGAGTGTTGACACCAAAGGCTTTTAGGCTTTTTAAATGTGCAGTTTCCTCATATACAGTCTGTACGCCGTGGAATGAGTAGAGAGAATGCAGGAGGCGAACTGGAATGAGTAGAATACAGGAGGCCACGAACGGTTGCAGGATTTTCCTTGCAGATAACTGGGTTCTGGTGGCTAGTTGGGATAGCCTGTCAAGAGGCTTGTTTTTCTGGAGTAAGGAAAGTCATCTGGGATGCTGTGTCCAGGCTGCCAGGAATAATTTTTTTTGTGTGGGAACTAGTTTTGATTTCTTTAAGTTAATAGTATACCCCAGGGAGGTCAGCAGGTCCTTTACAAAGGTCAGGTGCTGTAACAGCTTTTCCTGACTGTCTACTTGAATCAGGCAATCGTCTACATAGGGGTAAATTTCAATATTTCTTTGTCTGCAAAAAGCAATGACAGGAGTCAGGCATTTTGTGAAAACTCTGGGAGCAGTGGATAAGCCAAAGGGAAGCGCAGAAAAATGAAAGTGCATAGATCTTGCCCTGAAACATAGATATTTCTGCCAAGATTCTCTGATTGGGATGTGTAGGTAGGCCTCTTTTAGGTCTAAAGTGGCTAACCAAGCATCCTTGAAAAGCACAGCAAGAAGCTGCTGGAGGGTGAGCACTTTGAATTTTGGTATCACTAGAAAGGTGTTTAGACTGGACAGATTGAGGATTAGGCGCCAGGTGCCCTCTTTTCTGGGTACCAGGAAGAGTATAGAATAGACACCTTGGCCAATGTGGTCTGCAGGAACCTGTTGTACTGCATCATTGAGAGCAGGGAAAGGACTTACTTTTTGGCCTCTGCCCACTGGTTTGGAGGAAGATCTGGGAACCCTTTTGGGGTTGGCAGAGCGTGGAAATAAGATATGTATCCCTGATGCTATGCTATACACTATGCTGAGGACCCATTGGTCATTGGTAATAGAGGCCCAGTTGTTTACATGGAAGGAGAGTTTTCTTCCTAGGGGCACAAGCAGGTGGGTAGAGGTAAAGGGTGGAGGTGTAAAGTCATTGTGAGTTCTTACCATAAGGGGGGTGGCTTAGCACTCCCTGTCTTTGAAGAGGAGGGACTCCATTGCCTAGATCTCTGCATTCCCTGGGGCTGCTGTCTGGGGGGTCTGCTTCCCCTGGGTCTGGGCTGAGCTGGCCTGGACGGGGCAGGAAAGGACCAGTGCTTGGAGGGGCAATGCCTACTGAACCTCGGTGGCTGGACCTGTAAAAAGTCTGTCTGCATAGATTTACCTTTTTCTGCCATCTTTTTTAAGACCTCTTCTGCCTTGGTGCCACACAAATTGTCTTAGTGCAATAATGTGATCAGTAATTTTGATTTGACATGGTCTGGCAAGGTTTGTTGCCTAACCCAAGCATGCCTTCTAAGGACAGAACCAGTGACTGCTGCCCTGCAGGAGGCTTCTAGGGCGTCAAAGCATACAAGCAAGGTGTATGTGCTTGGCTTTAGGAGAGAGAGACTTCTAGAGGCGTCAAGAAGCCATTGGTGTGGTGTGCTTGGTTGCCTTGCAGAATGCATAAACTCTTGTAATTCTTTATTTTCTGCACAAGCAGGAAAGTAAGACATTTTTTGTTTGAGGAATTCCATGGTATGCTGCTGATATTTCAGCATATGGAACTGACAATTTAGTGCTCTAATAGCAAGAGTAGCAGAGACGTATACTTTTTTACCCCATCTGTCTAAAGCTTGGGATTCCCTGTCTGAGGGGGTGGGATTCTTAGCTGAGGTTGCTTTAATTCGTGAGGGAGTGGGATTCTTAGCTGATGTTGCTTTAATTCCTTTAGGTCCTTGAGAGATTACCTCTGGATCAGCAGTGGGATTTCTGAAAAGGAATTTGAGAGAGTCTGGGAATCTATAGTACCGGTCAAGTTTCCTGGGAGCAGGAGGAAGGGTGTCAGAAGTCAGACTGGATTCCATAAAAACATCATCCACAACATCCAGGACAGGAAGAATGGCCAAAGGTCTGTGCTGTGGTAAATCTAAGAATTCCCAGTCTCTCTTTTTTGACGGAGGATAGTCCTGACATTCCCACTGGAAATGTTCCCTTAAAGTATGAAGGGTTTCACCAAATGAAAAATCCTTGGGTGGAGAGGCGGAAGGAATGGATTCCTCTGCATCAGAATCCTCATAAGCAGAGAGGGGTTGAATGTCTTCATATTCAGAAGCATCAGAGTCATCGGACTCCTGTTCAGATAAAACTACTAGCGACAAGTCTCTTTCTTTCGGAGGGGGTAGCCTGGCTTCCACTAATAAGCATAATAAGGTCTTCCGCCATTTTAAACATTTGAGACTGAGGCAAGGAAGTAGGTGCCTGAGCTTGGGTCATAATTTTTTTGGGCATAGTTTGTACCCTAGGTCTAAAAAACTCAGTAGTTTTAGAAAGAACTGAAGACGCGAAAGTAGTTTTCAGTTTGTGTCGAGTATCGGTACTGCAAAGTACTTCTTCGGAAGCCAGTGCCTGCTCAGCGGCTCCAGACCCATCCAAGGTAGAGACATCCACAGGATCCTTTGTTGAAGAAGAGTCTCGCAACATACCAGACTCCGAAAGGGCCTCAGTAGCATCCTGCGAATGCCCACAGAAGTGGGCATCAGGAGCTGCAAAAGTGCCTCACTGAAGACCAGAGGACTGACGACTAGCTTAACGGAAGCATCGTCGGCAGTTTTGGACCTGTGCGGTCTGTCTCTGTCTTTATCCTTACGTTTTTTCGGAAGATCGGTAGTCGGATGGCTTACTGAACCCATATCGGAATTCGAGGACTAAGAGCAAAAATATCTAGCTACAATAAGGGCCTGATGATGCATAGTTCTGGCGTTGAGCAAAGCACAAAAGCGACAGTGATGGACGTTATGGTCTGGGCCTAAACAGGTGATGCACTAAGAATGGAAGTCTCAGTGTGGTATTTGGTTTCCACAGGCGAGACAATTGTTAACTTTTTCTGACATTGGTTAGAGCAAGAAAAAAGGATCCCCAATGGGGTACTTAGCTTTAAAAGACTTCAACTTCAATTAGGAAACGAAAACTCAAGTAGTGGCTGACTAGCACTTGTGCAAACTGCTTCTGCTTTGGGCTCCTCGGCAAGAAAGACTGATGCAATGGCGTCGGCTGCCTGATTTTATACCACTGATGACCTGAAGTCAGTCCTGGAGCGACAGCAACCGACACAGAAATACTAAGCCTCTGGTATTCGGGCTGACTGAGATCTAACTCTGATGCTCCGAGGGGAAGAGACAGCTCCAACAACTTCAGAGTCCAATCCAACACCCCAGAGCAACCGCCGATGCTTTGGCTCCAAGAGTCATTCCAGCTCAGAGGTACTTGAGGCCAGACAGCTTAGAGAAACCATCAGAGTCAGAGAACCCAAAATCTTTGGATGCAAGGACAACTCAAAAGCTTTCAGGTCAGATGGTTTTGAAACTGAAGAATGGATTGGAGAAGGATCCAAGACTAGAGGTGTGGCTCTATGGAGGTATCTAGAGCTGATGGGATCAGAGTCAAAAGGACTCCCATTTGAATTTGCATCCTGAAAAACTTACTCATCATCCTATCTACATCTGCTTCAGATAGGCTTCTGGAAGAGAGGAAGCAGTAGGAGGAGGCCCTGAATGACATCTTGGAGACTGTTCAAGAAAGGGTAATGGGAGCTTGGATGTGATCGGCTCTGAGAATAAAGGTGGAGAATTCATCCAGGGGGGTCTTTTGCATCAAAACTTCGGATCAGACACTATTGGACCCAGTTTTCGTGCAAGTTTAGTCAGAGGCTCCAAAGAAGTTGTTGACGTAGAAGGAAGATCCGGGGATCTCTTATAAAACACTCTGGCCACAGAGTAGCCTTTCTCTTCTTGCCTTTTGGGGGTTTGAGTCCCAGCAGCAGTAGAAGAATGGTTAGAGGGAAGTAAGCCCCTAAGAATCAGTTTGTTCTTTCTATCAATAAAACCACAAGTGCTGAATCTCTTACAAACTTCACTGTCTACGTCTAGGTGCTTAGGGGCCTAGACAATATACACATTCAGTGTGGGTGTCTGAATTAAGGATTTTTTATGCCCACATGCCACACATTTCTTAATGCCAGACAGCTTCTCAGACATGCCGAAAGAGAAAATGGAATCAAAAGGTTTTTTTTTTTTTTTTTTTTTTTTGAGAAAAGAGTGAGAAGGCATTACCAAAAATGGCAATTTAAACAGTACTACAAAAGCACTATAAACAGAAATGGATAGGACTACCAACAATGGTATTAATAGTACTGAAAGTACATGAAAATTAAATGCAGAGGGCTAAAGGGAGGAGAGGGTAGTACTATAAATATTAAAGAAAAAGTTGGAGAAAGTTAAACTTATTAACCAGTAAGATAGATATACCCAAAGCGTTAGAGCACGCAATGTATGTCTGATTGCTAAAGCAGCAAACGAGATCTGAGGTATGTTAGGCGACTGGGGAATTATGGGAATAGGGAGGCCACTCAAGAGATCTTCCAGATCATAGAACAGCTGAAGTGGCCAAGTTGGATCAGATCTGAACCCAACTATTAAGTAATGAATGAAAATTACATCAGTTCACATTATGTCTTCTGTGTAATTAGGCACCAGTCTGAGTGGGAAGGCTAATGCTCAACAAAGGTGATATATTGTCTGCATAGACATACGTGACAAGATTAGCTGTACCTTGCTGAATTTCTCTCATGGCAGACAACTTAAACTAATTTAGCCCAGAATGAGCAACAAAAATCATACTTGTATATAGGATGGTGATACATCCTGAAAGACCAGTGCAACATCCCTGATCCTACTTACAGAAGAGACAACTGACTCGCTCCTCATCTAGTCTGTAAAGTGCTGTATCAGTATGTCTTATGACAGAATAATCTATAACCAAGACCCTGGGGGCAGAAACAAGCCTATGACTCATGGGTTCAGGCTAGCAGGCCTGGTGATTCCCTGTAGTAGCATGCAAAGGTGCAAGTGTGCATCTATGCATGACTGAGGTCCTGTACGTGGGTTTCTTGGCAGTTTAGTCACCCATTTCTTTACCACCTCAGTATAAATAGTTTGAGAGATGTGAAACTGTTTGACAGTGGTAGGGAGTAGAACAACATGCCTCCACATCAAGTAAGTAAATACATCTCTCACGTGCAGAACTGGAAGACTCAAGGAATGAATTTCAGTGAACATGAGGCAGATTATGTAACTACCCCAAAATACCAAATGCCAATAGACTGATCAGTTGAGAAGTAAGAGTAGCTTGTTGCTATTCAGTAGGAATTTGGCAGCTAGCCACCTGGCGGTGGAAACCTTTGCTCTAGATGATTGTAACTGTTGAAGTGACACCCTGACCCCATAAGCAAAAATGTGGAAAAAATGGTTGTTGGCTGGATGGATGGATAGAAAAGTGCCTAAAAACTAGAAGTACTTTAGAAATAAATGTAACAGTTAGGAGACACATGAAAGGCAAATGCTGACAGTGGTACAGGCAGAGAAATCTTGTTTTGAACTTCTGCTCAATGTGTAGAACACAGTACTGGCCTTAAATATGTCTCTACAGTTAAGAGGAAAAAGTAAATGTCTTATACATTTCTCATGACAAAATACAGTTTTTTGGTAGTAACTTGCCAGAACTACAATGTCTTGCTTTCTAGCATTTAAAGCTGAGACAGGTGTGCTGTACTTGAGGCTCTGAATTTATAATTGCAGTCTTAAGCAAGTTTTGCAACTGAACCGAAAGCTTCATAATAAAATTTCAAGGTGGGACAGATACATATATAGCACTGCCAAAAAAGTCCACAGTGGATTAACTACAAGTCTCAGTTTGCATTATGATAACTTTTTCCTTTGGGTGCTGTGCCAAACGTATGCTCGACATTTTGAGTGTAATAAAGTTCTAAAATACTTCTTTACTGAGTTGTCATCATAGTAGAAATGCTACTAGTATTTATTTCTACTGAATAACGCAGGTTTTTGTCACTGGACTTGCATCACTCCCCTCACATGAAGTAAACTGCATTTAAAAGAATATATAGTGCATATGTCTTTACAGCCAAGTTCATTTTTGTAGCTGTGGGATCAAGATACATTAACTCTGTCAAAATTCTTGTACTACGGTTACAGAGGTACGGTCCCTTTCTTGCTACGTCACTAAAAGTCTTATATAACCAGTAGTGTATGCTGCTTTTGCTGCTTGTTTCAGAAATTAAATATTTTGCATTTTTTTCAATCTGACAGTGATATGTTCTTATGAAATGAAAACCAAAAATAACACTTAAGAAAAATGTAAAAATATTCTGACACTGTGGTGTTACATCAAATATGCATATTTCACATGATATTTCAGATTTGGTTGTCTACATTTCCTAAAAAATCAGCAGGCTGTGCAAAACAAAATTAAAGTGGGATTATTGCAGGTTATTTTATGAGAATTTCACAAGAATATATTGAAGCAGGAGAGAGGGAGGGAGAGGGAGAGAGAGAGAGAAGGCTGTTAAACTTTAGGGTGGAATTTAGGCCAGAACATCCTTCAAACTGTCAGGGTACAAATTAAAAAAAAAAAACACTGCTGAAAGCAGACATATAGCTTTCAATTCTATTCAGACTAAAATAAACAATGTCAAAAACAAACTTGTTTTTTTGTGATTTCAGACGTAGAGAGAGTATTGTTTCCCTATAAAAAAGTGATTTTGATATTATTAATATATGTAGAAAAATAAAAATTGTAGTAAAAACATATTTTTAATTAAAATTCAAGGTGCAGCTATTTACAATGGAGGGTAGGACTACATTCTATTTTTGTAGTTAACTGTGCCATTAACATTCCCTGAAAATGTACTAAATAAATCTTGAACCAGTTTGGAAATGCAGTGTTAAATACAAAAAGCAAAAATAGCCAGCATTCTTGGGACAGGTCTTCAGTAAAATACTAATCAATTAAAGGGTTAAACAATTCAGTCAAGGATCACAGTGAGTGATGACCAAAAGCAAAAAAAAATATGTCATGGAGCCCCTTCTACCACAAGGGAAAGCAAACTATTTACATTCCGAGGTGTTTAAGGTCAAAATTCATGTAGCTATCTGGTCACAAGTGGAAATGGGCTTGGTACCCAAATTTATTCTCTTTCAGGAACTGTAATGTCACAAACAGATCATCAGCTCAACTTACTCAGTAAAAGCTGACAAGTAGCCAGCAATGCATAGGCCGGCATCTACAGCCACAGATGCCTGAGGCAGCATCTTATGTGAGAATCTTGGAAAAACTTTCTTGCTCCAACCTTTCAAATGCCAGAGTCGACTCTTAACAATACCAGAGGAATTGGGGAAGTGTGTGTGTGGGGGGACAATTTGTGTGTTCTGTGAGAGCAAATCTGCAGAGAGGATAAATTTGGGGGAAGAAAAGTTTGGATGATCATTTATGACGTACCAGGCATTTGGTCATTGGTTCTGTAAATATCAAAGGTGGAATTCGGCTAGATGTCCGAGTCTTGTGAATCTTAGTGTAACAAACTGAGTAACTTTCACTCCTTTGCTTCTTAGAGACAGGTTTTAATATTTCTGACTTTCCTTCTTTATGGTTTGCTTTTCTTCCTAGTGGGGCATGGTTTAAAAAGACAAGTCTGTACCTGGTGAACTTTTAATTGAGGCCTGAATACATTCTATACAAATTGTACATGCTCACACCCCAACAAATCAATTACGTATGTGGTGTGCCTATTGGCTAGATGAGTTTACTTCTTATATGCACACTGACGTACAGGGGAGGCAAATATATAGCAAGTGAATCCATACTGCAGAAACAAAAACATACTTTTTAGTGGTGTAAAAATAAGAAAAGTTGCCATATACTCAATAAACCTTCCATTGAAAACTCCTGACTTACCACAATTTACCCAAAGATACAAAAAGTAGACAGTAACTGTTCCTTGCAACCAGTTGGCTCAGTGACAGGAAAGAACTGTAGAAAAAATTATGCATGGCTCTGAGACAGAAGAGGGAGGTAACCTGCAACTTGGAAATGTCCTGTAAGCTGAGCAGTAGGTCCTAGGGGATTGCAAGCTAGATCCTTCATGTCCTGCAGCCAGAGGTCCATATTACTGGACTTAATCACCTACAGCAGTCAGAACACGGATAACCAGATTTTTTAAAGGCAGTTATCTAAGCTCAACTTGGACATCCCCCCAACTGGCAACACTAGATAGTCTTTTGCAAAGTCATGTCACCTTTCAGTAAAACATTCTACTGTGCAACCACAACGTTATGAAGTCATAAATGAAAAGGATAACACCTCCATAGAACAAAACAAAACTAAAGCACTTACCTTGAGGTCCTGGAGCTGGTACCTTTGGGCCACTAATTTCTGGTGTGGACTGTAAACGGCCGCCTGATTCTTCGCTGATGTTAATATTTCTTTCTGTAATTTCTTGAGGATCTGAGCCTTCTGTTTTTGTTTTTTTCATTCGTTTAACCTGAAATGTTATCTATTGGGGGGGGAAAGCATGTCAAAGTAAGTACAGAGACAGCAAATCCTGATCCTTATATAGTGTCGAGTGAAAAAAATGACAGAGGTGGCCTCAAGCGATGCAAATAATTAACCACAAGCATACAGCTAGACATTATACTTTTACAAATGACTTTCATATGTGGGTTTGTAGAGAAGATGGTGATATTACCACAGATGCCTGCATCTAACTATGGCTGTCAATGACTGTGACACAGCCTAACACCTTATCTCATTTCTTATAGAGAAAGCACACTATAGGTTCATAGCTTCCACTACGAAATTTATGACCAACTTGGATGACTTTCAAGAAGCTTGATATCATAACTCTGTTTGGATAGTTTGTGTTCCCAATATACAGTCATCATTTTAGAAGCTAAAACATTAATTGCTCAAAATGCAAGGAAAAATTAGTCTAACTGTGGAAGATAAGCAATGCAACACTCATGCCTTCTTTTTTATGACTGACGTTTATTTTTAGGATTAGATACTCCAGTCTGGTGTTCGCTTTCCCAGTGGAGTTTGCCAGGAATGCATTGTCAAGAAGTGGCTAATCTACTGGCTTACAGATCAGAGAAACATCAACACTAAGTAACCTTTAAGAAAGGGAATATAAAGATAGCATGTGACACCTTTAACAGCAGTGGGCATTTTCCAACCCCTTGACTTTTCTAAAAAGAAATGACACATTTTCCACTTGCTACAAGTCACTTGTTCAAGGAATGCACAACACAGTGTTGTACTCAATGGCTCAGATCAGGGGCAAGTGAAGTGATAAAATGATCTCAAGGTTGACTAGACATGCCTGGGCTCCTGGACATGCTGTTCTGACTTTGGCAGAGAGCTGGTCAGAAATAAATTTTTGCGTATGACTGAGATCAATAATGGCTGTGCAATTTTTATGATATGATCATTTACTTTGCAGTTATGTTTACAACCTGACAAGTCTTAAGACAGTACATTTACTGATATTAAAGGGTGAGTTTACTGCAGCAGCAACAGGTATGCATCATCCCAGCTTATGAGAACCTGGGCATCTTTTACCGAAATAAAGAACAGCTGTGTACATTAACTTATAACAGTAGATATTTGATTAAATCACTGCTACAGTTGCCTAATCTATATAGTTTAACATACTTCCTAGGATACAATGAACCTCCAAGTCTTGCAAAACCTTAAGCTCCCTTTACCTGTGCCAGCCTGCTGGCTGAATGAGCTCCAAATAGAGAAAACAAGCAGCATAGGTGCCAAGCACTTTCTTGCCAACTATAAAGAGGAGGCTAAGGTCCTGATAAGAAACAGGTGTGTGTGTATATATATATATATATATATATATATATATATATATATATATATATGTGTGTGTGTGTGTGTGTATATATATATATATATATATATATATATATATATATATATATACATACACACACACACACATATATATATATATATATATATATATATATATATATATATATATATATATGTGTGTGTGTGTGTGTGTGTGTGTGTGTGTGTGTGTGTGTGTGTGGGGCTCCCCTTCATATAGAAGTTTTAAAACTTTGAATATTGTGTACAGAGAGGAATGGGAAATTCTCCCTTTTCCTCTCTGTAGTGAGATGGCGGAATTGGTATATTTAAATAGCAGGGGGTCTTGAAAAACATCCAGGAATTTTTTTTTTGGTTTAGTTTATTTCTATTTCAGGTGTTTGAAGTTTTGAAACTTCGATAGTTTAAAAGTTCGATCATATGAAGTAGACCCATGTATGTATATATGGAGGAGCTACTGCAGCAGTGTTTTAATGCAGCAACTACTGTTAAGGTAAATTTACTTAAACTGTGCATGTTCATTCATAAATCACTACTGCAGTAGCCAAAGTTATACAGGTAGATTGGCTGAAGGAAGGAATGATGATTCAAGACCCCTGGAGAATGGTCCTAGAAAAGCTTGTTCTAAACCTGGAAAAGGAATCCAGTTTGTAGTGCTTTACAAAGATACGTATAGAGGACCAAGTAGCTGCCTCTAGAATGCTTCTAGAGTATACTCTTTTCCAAAAAGCCATAGAAGACTACTAGGCCCTCGAAGAATAAATTATGGTGGTGTAACAGCAACAAAAGGTAGAGATCACCCATCCAGAAATAATTTCCATTAGCACACATTCTTTGGATGAGAAGTTAAAATGAGGCTCCATATGCTTGAGTTGGTGGTAAAAGACCCCACAGCACCTACTGAAGACAGTAGGGGTCTCTATTTATATACAAAAAGACCACTGATTTATAACACATTTACAAATACACAGATATATATTTATATACGTTCATAATTTCCTTTCCAATATCACAATTTTTATCCCTATTAACCAAAACCAAAGAATTCACTCGTGGAGCCCAAATAAGGGTATGAGCGCAGCAGCAAAAAATCCACTAGTTGTAAGTGTATATCCCCTAGGATAGTAGGATGAACAACAGGAATCCACAAGAATGAAAATCCAAACAGTTTAATAACGCTCATCTCCAAGTACGTTTTCGAGTATCTTCATCAGATAAAACACACAATAAACTGAAAGGACTTTTATACATACATAATTAATTGCTTAATTGAATAATAATTTAATTAATTGGTATTTGTATAAATAATGCTCTTAAAAAAATGCCCTTACAAATATTTTAAACACAATTGATGTATATTTATTTATTTTATTTTATTTATTTTATTTTACATTTGTTTACCGGGCTAGTCCAACTGGATACATTTCCATTTTCAGCAGAGGCCCGGGGAGAAAAGCTCCATGTTGAAGTTAATACAAAGTCTTTTACATAAAGAAAGTAATTAGTTAGTAAAATACATCAGAAATAAGGTTTATTCTAAATTCTAGTAATTAAAAAATATTAATAAGTAAGCACATTAACTCAAATTTCTTTACAGTACAAGATTGGAGAGATTATACTTTAGTAAAAACATTCAAGAAGAGTTTAATTAAAAAGTAAGTGTAAACCATAGAGAGAAGTATATACATTCATAACAGAGGCTAAATACCAAGGGAGAGGTAGAGAAAAAACTACTCAAGGGCAAAGAGTAGAAACAGGAGAGAGAAAGGAGATTTAGAGAAAAGTAGTTAGTAGAATCATGACATTAGTCAGGATTGATGCATGGGCATAGCCAGAGTGTTTTTAGATGTTGTTTGAGCTTTTGTTTAAAGAGGAAGGGTGATGAGATAGAAGTTAGAGTGGCTGGTAGACGATTCCAGTATTTACCTATAGTGTTGGCGAAAAGTGAATCACCTGCTATGTTATTGGACTTGCTTATCTTGACCAGAAGTTTGTTAGAGGAGCGTAAAGAATTTAGGTTAGAATAAGGAGAAAATTAAAATTCAAATAAAAATTCATGCACTTGGCTTGTATAATGTGGAACTACAGATTCCATAAAAACTATGTTATTGAAGATCAATATAAAATTCATGTTTAATAAATAAACTTTATAAATGAAATTAAATCACAATGAATAAAAATATATAGGAATGATATAATAGCACCATCTGGTGGATAACCAGAAAATCACAACTTGGCAGCTCTTAATTTCAGAACTGGAACAATGGAAACCATGTCATTAAGTCCTGGTTCCCTAGTGGCATCAAGAATTATTTGCCAGTACAATTCCCTATACTCCAGTTTAGTCTCCCACATGCCACCCCTGATTTCTTTCGGTACTATCTCCAGTACAAAGAAATGAAAAATAGAATTTGTACATGTTTGAGAATGCCTAAACAAAGCATTGTTGAAATTTCCTTTTTTCATTTCATAATAATGTTCATAAATTCTGGACCTTAATTTGGACTTAATGACATGGTTTCCATTGTTCCAGTTCTGTTGGCTAAGGCCTTCGATACAATACCCCACTCGGGTATCATTGAAAAACTCATCAGCTTAAATGTTAACCCATACATCACAAGATGGGTTGCAAACTGGCTGAGTGACAGAACCCACAGGGTCAGAGTTGCTGGCGCCATGTCAGACTCAAAACCTGTCACAAGTGGTGTCCCACAGGGCTCAGTCCTGGGCCCACTCTTGTTTGGCATCTACTTTTCCGAAGTACAAGCAAACACAGGAGGGTTATGGCTGACAAAGTTTGCAGATGACTGCAAACTGGGCGCCATAGTAGAAAACACATCTGACACAGATATCCTTCAGAAGGGTCTCACAGAAACGGATAACTGGTGCCAGAGCCACGGCCTGAAGTTAAATGCCAAAAATGCATAGTCATACCCTTTGGGAAAAACAAGGTTACCCCTAGCTACCAAATAGGTGGCAATCCACTGAGCACAGAAGAAGTTATCAGGGACCTGGGGACCCAGGTTGATAGTAGTCTGTCATTCGACACCCATGTAGCTAAAGTAGTTAGGAAGACTTTCTACATTGCCCACCTTATCATGAAGGGATTCTCATCTAGATCAAGGAGGTCATAGTCTCCCTTTACTCATCACTCATCAGACCAATGATTGAGTACAATGCCCCATTTGGGATGTATCTGACCCGACACCTGCAGCAGCTGGAGAGGCCACAAAAGTTCCTCACCAAAAGGATAAAGGGTCTCAAAAATCTGTCCTATGCTGCCCGACTGAAAGAACTCCAGCTCTATTCAGTCGCTACCTTGCTCAGAGGTGACCTTTGCCTAACATACAAGGCCATGTCAAACCCAGATTTGATGAATATGCTTCACCTCAAAAATCTAGATCCATCAGAGCCACAAGGGCGGGAGACTTAAACCTCGACACGGCTATTAATAGGACGTGCTGGAGGGATAGATTCATTACCCAAAGACTCCCTATGCTGTGGAACAAAATCCCGGTACATGTGAGGCAGAGCACCTCGCTGGCCTTGTTCAAGAGAAATCTTGACCAATGGATGGGAGATCGCAGATATACCCCAGGGATTACCTCAGTGTCACTGCTCGACAGAGGCACAGCAAAATAATGGGTATAGTTCCCCATACTAAAGGGGTGGCGTAAGCCACAAAACGATGGGCTAGGCTTGTAAATGCCCTCGGGCAGATAGCCTAGTATAAACCTATGAACCTATGAACCTAA
>NC_056743.1:768657061-768774561 GCF_019279795.1 Protopterus annectens | reverse complement strand
GGTAGTTAAGTGGCTAAAAAACACTGGAAACATAAGCCACAAAGCATCATAGAAAATGATGAAGTTTAAATCACATGGGATCACCCATTACCAACAGTCCAAACAATAGATGCTAGAAAACCAGATATAGTGGTCCAAGAAAAGAAGACAAAAGTAGCACTGATCATTGAAATTGCCACGCCCAGTGATTACAGTGTCTTGCATACAGAGCGAGACAAAGTCATAAAATATCAGGATCTGCAAGCAGAAACGAGGACAATGTGGAAGAATGATACCCAGACAGTTCCAATAGTAGTAGGAGCAAAGGATCTTATTAAAAAGAATTTACAATCATATTTGGATATGTTACCAATACATGCAACTCCATATGAACTGCAGGAGGAGTAATTACTGGGCACATTGCGGGTGCTGCGAAGAGCACTACTGACTGACATCAAAGATTGAAACAATACTAATTTCATGAACTTTAATCGTACTTTGACTTAGGAATGGGGTCCATTCCTGTCATGGTATTAGAAACCCAAAAGACTTAGAGAAATTAAAAAGTGAGAGACCACTGGGTCCGAATGGAGAGAAGTCAGCAAGTAACGGAGAGTATTGTTGCTGAAACTGAATTCATCCTCAAGTCTTGGTGAGTACCTTTGCGAGGTGGACCCTGTTTTTCACAAAATCTCACAAAGACGACATTGATATATAGACTGTATTTATATAGCATATACCATGGACAGAAGTAGGTTAAAAACAGAGAGAGCTGGGTGCACAAGACCCAGGATAAAAAAGTGCCCAATCCTGGTAGGCACACAGGTAACAGGACTAGAAAAGACAATGTAGAATCCTCAAAAAATGAAAACATTCCTACAATGGGGCCAGGCTAGGCCCAGGGGGAGGAATGGCCCCCCCATTGTAGAAGGTAGTAGTCCACAAAAATCACAAAAACAGATGGGCCAAATAACAGCCATAAAGACGATAAAGTGGACTGTTGAGGATAAGAAAAAATTATGTATTGTTACTATTATGCAATAAGCCCAGAATTTCCAGACTCAAGATATACAAAACAATTATGAGATAAATTGGAAGAAAGAAAAATACTTAAAGAAAAACTGTCAGAAGCTTCAAATAAAAAAAATTTATTCATTAATACAACAGATTTGTGAAAAACTGTTTATAGATAAAGAAACATCTGTTTGGAAAAATAAGCATGTGAGGAAGTGCGAAAATATAAACAAAACAGATTTTTGAAAAGTATAAAAAATATGGACATGGGAAAGGGAAATGTGACATGGTGCAATGTTTATGCAAAGGAGAAAGCCAAATTCATCAATATAAAGAAGGCAGCCCCAAAAATATTCTAAGAGAAATACAGGTGAAATACAGGCAAAGGACAACCCTCTCCTCCTCCTCCTACCACCTAACACCACAACCTGTGAGAAATGCACTTATCTAGCAAAACTGGAGGTAAAACTCTCTCCAACCAAGACTGAACTTGACAGTCAAGAGGATAAGGTAAAGACTTGCACCACACTACACTCGCATAGTCCCACTAAACCTACACCACCAAAATCCACACACAGAAACACAAACAATCACAGAGGCACTCAATAATAATCTGCTCAAACAAGAGAGACCTCCAAAAGCAGAAACGCAAGCAACCTCCACCCCCCAACACAACCCAAATGACACGTAGCCCACAGACTCAGTGTGCCAATAAACTACAGCACATAAGGCAAACCAACATACCAAACACACTAGTCACAGGTGATGCTATAGTCAGGCACACTGATGTCCCACTCACCAGGCTAAACAAAGAGAAGGTTACTGTCAGCTGCCTGTCAGGTGCCAGGATCCGCCAGATAACCCACAACTCAGGTCACTCCACAACAAGTACAAATATGACTCGGTCATTGTCCATGTTGGTGTGAACGACCTGAGACGTACCTCCCTAGACTACATGAAAAGAGACATGAAAGATCTCTTCAATCTTGTAGCTCAAGCAGGTATGACCCTAGCCCTGAGTAGCATCCTGCCATCGCCCAGAATACCACCGCAAGTACAAGGACAAAATGACTGGCTTCAACAATTGGCTAAGCTTCTGGTGTTATTCTAAGGGGATCCAGTATCTGTCTACCTGGGATGACATGGTCGACAGACCACAATGTTTTGCCAGAGATGGCCTGCACCTGTCTCCCCTGGGATTCCGGACACTGGCTAAGGATCTTGCCGCCTCTACAGTGCCTTTTTTAAGGCGAGGTTCAAATGACAAATTCACCACCATAACAAAAACAGGCAAGCAAAAACTGAGGGTAATGCTATAAGTCTAAGTCTCAAAATGCACTCACTCGAGGCACTCCTTAAAATGGAGAACATCGATATCTGTGCAGTGACTGAGACCTGGTTCAAGGCTCTAGACAGCACCCCTGCTTTACCAGGCTACAACTCATACCACACTTTTTGGCCCTCTAACCTGGACCAGAACACCAAAGGCAGAGGTGTGTCCATATTCATTAAAGACATCTAGGCTAGTTGCACAGCATAATGCATACGAGGTTATCCAAGTGCAACTAACTCTGGGCAAAACTGCAATCCAAATTGAAGCTTGCTACAGACCCCCCCCCCCTCCCCACACCATGCCCCAGGATTCCCACTCCTCTTTTCTTGATATACTGGGAAATATTAGGGTTCAACCAAACACCCGAATAATGGGCGATTTCAACTACCCCACCATTAACTGGGAAAACTACTCATGTACCAACTCCTTCACTCAACGCTTTCTGGAATTCATAAATTCCAATGCCCTGGATCAACTTATCCACACCACCACCAGGGGTAACAATATCCTAGACCTAGTCATCATCAACATGAGTGACCGGTGTTCCACACCTGAAATCAACTCTCGTTGGTCAGATCCGACCATAAGCTAATCACCCTAGATATCCTCATCCCGCACCCACCAACCATTAAGGAAACCATGGTAAAAAATTTCTCCAAAGCCAACTTCATGCTTCTTAAGACAGAAATGGTGAACTTCATGACACCCATGCAGATGGACAATACTGTTACTACTGCTGAATCTTACACAAACGCACTCTGTGAGCACTTACATGATTGCATGGATCGTGCTTATCCCAAACAGAACCAAGACGCTATCCTCCAAAAAAAGGAAGCCAATCTGAAGGAAGAAACTGTTGCAAAAGAGTGTAAAATCCCACGAGTGGAGGAGCTCCCTGGTCAGCCTCAGTAAGAAGCTGAGATCCCTTATATGACCCTCCAAAGCTAGCTACGAAAACAAAATCACCACTGATTCTAAGGGCAACCACAAAGCATTCTACAGCTATGTCAAGAATCTCAATGGCAACAACCAGATCTGCTCTGAGTTGCAGCACAACGGCACGAAAATTACAGAACCAACTGATATTGCCAACATTCTAGCAGATAGGTTCAGTGCTAACCTTACCCCCCTCTCACCCCCTAAAGGGCCCTTATCTATACAGGAAGAATGCAGAGTCCCTGTAATCACATCTATGCAGGTAAAAGCTCCACTCTCTAAAATCAAAAACACAACATCCATGGGACCGGACAACATCTCAGGCTGCGTTTTACATGAACTTCAGAACGAACTGGCACCCCACTTAAGCACAATTTTCAATCATAGTCTCACATCAGGCTTTATGCCCACTGAAAGACGCACAGCAACAGTTACCCCACTCCACAAAGGGGGAGCCAACACTGATCCTGGGAACTACTGCCCTATTAGCCTGACGAGCCTGGTCTGCAAGGCCATAGAACACATCATCATGGAACTCAAATAAAGACATTGGTAACCTCCAAACTCTGGACCCCACCCAGTTTGGGTTTGTGAAAGGCAGATCATGCCTTCTGAACCTGATCGACTCCTTTAAGGCAGTCACCAAAGCCATAGATGAGGGTAAGATGGTTCACACAGCCTATCTTGACATCGCCAAGGCTTTCAACACCATCCCCCATTCTGGAATTATAGCTGAACTCACTGAACTAGGTATAAATCCCTACGTCACAAGATGGGTTGCCAACTAGCTCACTGACAGAACCCACACTGAAAAAGTTGCAGACTCCAAATCTGACTTCAAACCAGTGACAAGTGGAGTACCACAGGGTTCAGTCCTGGGACCTCTCCTGTTTATTATCTACTTCTCTGAAGTACAGGCTAACACAGAAGGCCTCTGGCTAATGAAGTTCGCAGATGACTGCAAACTAGGAGCCAAAGTCAAGTCCCCAAATGATGTGGACATCCTACAGAAGGGCCTCACTGAGACAGATGCCTGGTGTCAGAGGCATAGCCTCAAGCTCAATGCCAAAAAGTGCATTGTCATCCCCTTTGGTAAAAACTCTGTACCCACGAAATATCACATAAACAGCAGTCTACTTAACGCCAAATGTGTGATAAGAGACCTTTGGACCCAGGTGGACAGCAGTCTCTCCTTTGATAAACACATCACAGTAGTCAGGAAATCCTTGTGTGGCACACCTCATCACAAAAGGGCTCTCTCATCCAGGAAAAGAGGAGGTCATAGTTCTCCTCTACTCTGCACTCATTAGACCCATTATAGAGTACTACGCCCCTTTTGGAATGTACCTCACAAGATATCTGCAGCAGCTGAAAAGTCCACAGAAGTACTTTACAAAGAGGATTACTGGCCTCAAACAGATGCTCTACACGTCTCAAAAAACTCCAGCTTTACTCTGTAGCTTATCACTTACTCAGAGGAGATCTCTGCCTAACATATAAAGCTATGTTAAATCCAAAGCTGTTGGACATGCCACACCCTAAAGAAATCCTAATCCCTCCGTGCTACACGCTCTAGGGACCTAAACCTTGTCACCGCAATAAACAGGATATGCTGGAGGGATAGATTCCTGTCCCAGAGACTTCCTATACTCTGAAACAACCTACCCATCTATGTCATTAGCACTCAAGAAAAATCTTCATGAGTGGATGGGAAATAGGAAATACAGCCCGGGGATCACTTCTGTGGCTCTGCTAGACAGGACACAGGAAATTAACTTTCTTGGGTGGCATAAGCCAGGGAACCTTGTTGGCTAGGCTTACTTAGACCCTTGGGCTGATAGCCTAGTACCTACCCCTACATGAAAAATTTCACAACAAAAATAAATATCACAAAGAGGAAATGTACAAAGGAAAACTATTAGACATTAAAGTTATCGAGTGCCTGTGAAGTGAAGGATTTGGTGTAGGTCTAGCACAGGTCACATCATAGCATGATGGAGTGAGTCTTCAAAGTAAGGAGAAGCAGGAAGATCAGGAGACATTGGAAGAAATATGGACATGGGAAAGAAAAAGATTTAATATGTTGTAATATTTATGTAAAGGAGAAAGCAAAACTAACCAATACAAAAAGAACAGCACCCAAGATATTTGTAAAGAAATACAGGCAAAGGAATCTGGACATGGAAAACTTTACAATACAAAAAATAAGACGACAAAGAGGAAAAGTAGAAAAGGAGAAGTTAAAGAAACAGAAACTGAGGTTATGGAGTACCTGCAAAGTGAAGGATTTGAACAGACTAGGATCGATCATGCACTATTGGAAATAAACAAAATCTCACCATAGGCGGAAAAACTTAGAAGATATACAGATAAATACAAAGGAAAAGCACAAAATAAGCAATTTATTGATGACCCAAAACAGCTTTAAAGGAATTGAAAGACGGCCAAACAAGAGAAGAAATAGATACATTTTGGAGAAGTATCTATGATCTGTGAGCCGCGGTGGTGCAGTGGTAGCGTTGTCGCCTCACAGCAAGAAGTTCTCCCGTTCCATTCTCGGCTGGAGCGCCTTCTGTGTAGAGTCTGCATGTCCTCCTTGCGGTCGAGTGGCGTTCGACAGACATGCGTGAATGGGTGTGCCTTCGTTGAAGGTTGGGACTCGGGCTGGCACCTCGGCACCATAAAAATTGACTGCCAATCATTAGCGGACTGGAGTTCTGCTGTGGTGACCCCTAACCGGGAAAAGCCGAAAGAAAAACCTCTATGAAGATCTGTGGAACATAACAACAAAGCTAAATGGACTGTAGTAGTAAAGAACAAGAAGTTTAAAGGTACAGGATATAAACTGGGATGAATCAATAGCCAGAGAGACTGAAACCAAGTTAAGAAAAGCATCTAATTGGAAAACCCTAGGCCCAGATGCAGCACTTAACTTTTGTTTAAATTATTAACATCTTTGCATGAAGATTTAGCCAGGAGTAAGAACCTCACCCCGAACAGACACCAACCTGGCTAACAACAAGAAAAACAATGCTCCTACTTAAGAGTGAACCTGCAAGCTACCCTAAAAATTATAGACCAATAACTTGCCTTCCAACGACGTATAAACTATACACGGGAAATGATGCAGACAGAGTTTAGTCATTTAGAAAACTCAATTATGGCAGTAGAACAAAAGAGCAATAAAAAGTCATATGGAATAATTTGTTGTTAAAGTCATAGTGGAGAACTGTGAAAAAAGGGAATAATTTAAGAATGGCATGGACTGACGACAAAAAAGTATTTGATAGTATCCCACATTCATGGATAAGAGAGTGCTTAGAATGTATAAGATACACCCTACACTGATCGACTACATTACAGTGACCATGAAACAGTGGCAGACCACTTTGCAGTTAAGCTATGATAAAGGACAAATGATTATCTCAGGGACAAAAATTCAAAAGGGGATATTCCAGGGTGACACTGTAACCGCTGCTATTCTGCCTTGCCCTTCACCCATTAAGCTGTCTACTTAACAGCTTAGGTCATGGCTATAATTTGGCTTTTAGAACACATTAAAGTGTAAAGACTTATCTTCTCTTTGTCAATGATTTAAAACTATAGCTCATCAGATGAGGAATTGAAAGTATAACTGCAAGTTGTGAAAACTTTCAGATGATATAAGAACAACATTGTTTAAAGCAGGAAAACTGCAGCACCAGGAACCCATCAGTTTGGGACAAGAATGTGATATAAAAACTTGAACAAGAGGGAGTGTATAAATATTTGGGAATTGACGAAGGATCAACAATAAATCATGAACGAATGCGAATAAAACTTAGTAAGGAATACTTTAGAAGACAAATTAATCCTGAAAACAGCTCTGACATCTAGGAACAAAAAAACTATTTCTCTTCCTTTCCTAACTTACAGTTTTGGTGTGACTGACTGGCCCCAAAACGTGCTGGATAAATTAGATAGGAAAACAAGGCGGATGTTTCATGCTCAGCTCACCAAACGATTTACAAAAATCCATATATACCAAGATTATATATTTCCCATTCCGAAGGAGGGATGGACCTCCTCAAAATTGATTACATATACATATCTGCAATCATGGGACGCCACACATCTGCTGACCTCACAAGACCCAAATGTATTGAAAGTTTTGAAACATGAGAATAAATCTAAGATGACTTCTCTGCTTAATCTAGCAGAAGCATATCGCTTTCAAGCAGGAATGGAAATCAAACCAGAAGTAGATAAAAAGCAGGCAGCAACTTAATGTGACAAAAAACAAATAGAATATAAGGTGAGGGACCAGATGAGATTGCAAGAAATGTGGTAAATGCATAAATATAGTTGCAAGTATAGAAAACTTCTGGGAGAACTTCATGTTGATCAAGAACAAATGCAGGAATGGTTAAGGAGAAGCAAATTCAAGCCAAGAGATGAAAGGTTAATACTGGTGACCCAAGATAGTGGACTACGTACACACTGGTTTACAAAGTCCATTGAACATGTGGGAGAAACGGACAAATGTAGGTTTTGTGAAAATGAATTGGAAACAGTCGCACACCTCGTTGCTGGTTGTGACACACTAATGGCAGAAGGACTGTATACTGAAAGGCACCAATAATGTGGAAAGACTGCTGCCCTGGGGATTGTGTAAACATTATGGTACTGAAGTGGCTGAAAAACACTGGAAACATGAGCCACAAAGCATCAAAGAAAATTATAAGCTTTACATCACTGGGATCATCCATTACAAACATCCCAAAAGATAGATGCTAGAAAACCGGATATAGTAGTCCATGAAAAGACAAAAGTAGCATTGATCATTGATATAGCCACACCCAATGACTACAGTGTCTTGTGTACAGAGAGAGACACACTCATAAAATATCAGGATCTGTAGGCAGAAACGAGAGCAATGTGGAAGAAAGCTACCCACACAGTTCCAATAGTAGGAGGAGCAATGGGTCTTACAAAAAAGAATCTACAATTGTATTTAGATACATTACCAATACATGTAATCCCATATGAATTGCAGGAGGAGTCATTATTGGGCATACTGCAGGTGCTGCAAAGAGCACTTTTGGCTGACATCAAAGACTGAAGCAATACAAATTTCATGAATTTTAATCATACTTTGAACTAGGAATGGGGTCCATTCCTCTCATATTAGAAACCCAAAAGATTTGGAGAAATTAAAAGGGCAAGACCACTGATTTGCTAACATCCACTGAAGAATCCCCACATGAAATCTTGCTAGTGGAACAAGAACTATACCCACAGACATTGATCCCACAGCCTGTAGGATTAATCAGGTTGAGATTGCAGAGCTGTGAATTATCTGCCTGACATAGAATCTGATAGTCTGTACTCTTGACAGAGGAAGAGTTGTCATCACAGATACTGTACAGAAAACGGTCTCTATGAACTCCAATGTCGGAGATGGTTCTAACGGAGATTTGTTGTAATTTATGGTTATCCCTAGATGGGAGCAAGTCTGGAGTACTCTAGCTCTTATCAGTAGATGCCTGGTCGGGGTGGTAATGAGACAGTTGTCCAAATATGGAAACACTCAATCCCTCTAGTCTCAAGTGAGCTACTACGGCCATGCATTTGGTGAACACACGGGAAGTCTGTGTTGAGGTCAAAGGGCAGTGCTCTGAACTGGTAACGGCAGGCTCCCAGCCAGAATCATAAATATCTTCCAGATTGCCTATTCATTTTTGTGATATTAAGCATCCTGAAGGTCTATCATGGACATCCAGTCCTGCTTGCACAAAAAGGGCAGAATGGACTGAACGACAATCCGGAACTAGGTGTACTGAATTGATTTGTTCAGAGTGCTGAGATCTAAAAATCTGTATCCAGTCCACTGTTTTCTTTGGCACTAAAAAGAATCTTAAGTTCTGAATTCTATCTGGTCTGGTGGGACCTCTAGGATGACTTTTTTTTTTTGGCAGCTTTTGTATTTGTAGTGTTGATGTTTTTTTCTCTGAATGGATGGAACACTGGAAATTTTGCATAGAGGTGGAGGTGGTAGGGAAACAGGGATTATATAACCTCAGGAAAGGATCATTGACAAAAAAGGATTTCAAGAGCTCAGCAAAAGCCATACAAGCACATCAAGGCACGTCTCCTAACACAGTGGGTGCAGTGGTTTGCATTGCTGCCTCACATCAAGAGGTTCTCTTGTATGATTCTTGGCTGGGTGCCTTCTGTACAGAGTCTGCATGTCCTCTGTTCGTGTGGGTTTCCTCTGGGTGCTTCAGTTTCCTCCCACATTACAAAAGACATGCGTCTGGAGCATTTCTCCCTGGGCCTCCACTGAAAATTGGCTCATTCCAAGTTGGACTTTCCCAGTTAAACGTTAAATAAATAAAATTAAAAAAAAAACCACCTACCGCCCTTGTGGTACCTTCAGTCACATAGGGAAAAAAGCCTCAAGGACAAGTTAGTGATCAATTGAAGGGTAGACAACTGCGAGGCCACAGAAGACTGACCCCTCAGGAGTACTTGTTCCCAGACAGAATTTTAAATTTCCTTAAGATCCCTCTGTAATCTTCTGAAGTGTACCAAATAATTCAGTGATCTGAGTGCAATGGTCGCTGAAGCATACACACATTTAGCAAATCTGTCCAATGTCCGCGACTCCCTGTTACGGAACAGACAGAACTCCTCTGCTCTGTGAGTTCCTTCTTGTTGGCCCTTGCCATGACCATGGCACCTACGGATATTTCCTTGCTCCAAAATTCCTTTCCTGCAGGTGGTGCCAAGACCTGATCTAGTCTTTTGGGGATTGGCTCAACTGTATCTGGCTCCTTCCACACCGACCTAGAGATCAAATCAATGAGTTCATCAGTGGCCGGAGTCGCCCAGGAGGTAAATAGCTCACATTCCTTTTTGGAAGGGTTATCGGTGGACCAATCACTCCGTTCCTTAAGGATCTCTAGGATGCCTTCATATAAGTCATCTTTGGTTGGAGATCTTGGGAAACCTTCCCTGTCACTGAAATCTCCATCTTCAACGATGAACTCCTGAGGGGAGTGTCCAAGTGCCTCCTCTTGCACTTCCTTTTCCTAAGGACATCTTTGGTGGGGTGCTCCAGAGAAGTATCAAAAGAGACAGTAATACCTTGCTGAGTAGCCTAGAGAATTTGGGCTAGCTGTCCCTGTGGAGTGGAATGGTAGGGCTCGAGGTGCAGAGATGTACAGAATCCAGAGAGATCAGAGTGGGAAGAACTGTCCATCCTGCAGGAGCAGAGAACCCTCTCTCCACTACCTCAAAGGCAGTATACGCTCCAGGAGAAGAAAGGTGATGGTGCCAAGAAGCCAAGCTTCCAACCCATCAGCTCCCCCCTATCCTGATGGCAATCCACTTGAAGCAGAGGTTGGCACCGACCTATACAGTGCTTAAACTCTGAGGGGCAGAGGTGGCTACATACAGCTTCAGAGCCTACTCCAACACCTCGGATCCAACAGGGACACTTTGGCTGACTGATTCATCCAGCTCCAAGCACTCAGAGCTGGTGCCCTCAGAGAAAGCCTCGGACTCGAAGATCTGATGATCTAATTTGAACCAGAAGGTCCTGGAAGTTTCAGATCCAAGAGATCTTAAATGACGAGCCGGACCGGAGAAGGAGCAGAGACTGGAGATGTAGTACTAATAAGGGCTTCCTGACCCTAGGGGGTAGGAGCCGGAAAAACTCCCTTCTGAATCTGTGAGAGATAATGTCTTCATCATTCTATCCCCATCAGCTTTGGTCAGACTTCTGGAAGAACAATACAATACCACTGAGGGAGATCTAGAGCACCCATGGGATTCCAAAAAGGGAGATGGTACCTGGGAGAGTAACAGGTCCAAGGTAATAACGGATTCCAAAATGATAGGATCTGAGGAAGTCAATATATTTTATAACACCAACGTCAGGGAAGCAGCAAGCACTGGATCCAATTTCTTAAGCTTTTTCTTAGGAGGTTCCATCATCGGATCTGAAGATGGGGTTGAGGATTCAGATAGGCCTGAATGCTTACCAGAATGTTCCTTTTGTTTAGGTTTGGGCACTTGAGCTCCAGACAGAGCTTCCGAGGAGGATTATGGTAGCAAGCCTTTTAAAAGCAGTTTTTCCTGTCTGCAAAGGCCTCAGAATTAAAAGACTTGCACATTTTACAACCTGTTTGAAGGCATTCAGGGCCTAGACAATAAACACAAGTCATTAGTGTCAGAGTGTGGAAATGTATGACATTTCTGACATTTTTTAAACCCAGACTGCTTTTCAGACATTTCAACAAACAAATAGTAGGAAAAAATATAACAAACTTTTTTATACATACATATAGATATATATATAGATACATATATATATATATATATATATATATATATATATATATATATATATAGGGAAAAGAGCTAGAGAAACCAACAATGGTATCTAGAATAAATACCATGTGTATAAAAAGGGAAAAAAAGTTTACCAACAACAGTAATATGAAATACACACAAGTGTAGGGAAGAGAGGAATAGCAGATACTACAATAAGAAAAGTTATTATAAAAGGATATAAAGACATATCCATGGCAAATATAATAAAATCAGACTGATCTTCAAACTACACTGAGCTTGAGAGCTTACAGAGACCACATCCAAATGCGAAAGCAGCAAACAAGATCGGGGGTATATTAGGAGTTTGTTAGTGGCCATCTGAAAATAACGTCCGACTGGTCAGAGGATTGGATCCACACCCAGTTGCTGAGGAATAAATAACAACTGACATAAGATCCTCCAATTAACCATTCATTCAAAATCTTTAAAAAAAAAAATTTTTTTGTTAATCCCTTAAATTTTTATACCCTATTCCCTCAGTTCCTGCAGCTCAATCTATATTTACTTCTCCTAATACTTGCTCATTTAAAAAGCTCTCCTTTTCCAACTCTTTATTCTCTTTTTCTGTTAACTTTTTTTTTACTTTTTTTCCACTACCTTTTTTCTTTAAACATTTCTTGTACACATTGTACTACACTATTCACAATCTTTTCCCTGAGTTCTATTTCTCCTTTTGCATTTACTTCTCTCATTATACTAAGATCTTCCTTTACTAATCTACTTAAGTAACGATATTACTACTCTTCTTCCTTTTAAAATTATCTTTGCTTATATAACAATTCTTGCATTTTTCCTGATTTTTCATATAATTCTTTTTGTAATTTTGTTCTAAACCTTCCAAAACAGTTATACAATCTTTTATATTTTTCTTTGTCTCCTTTCCTCACTTTCTATTGCTACTGTAAAAAACTTTAGTTTTCCTTAAATTTCATCCAGTATTCAGACCAATTCTTATAAACTGTTTTCATAGTAATATGATCTTTCCATGACTATTACTAATTTCCTTCTTTATTCCAGGCTTTATCATTTTTATTCTTTTGCCTATTTTTATATATTCCATGTTTTCCTTTACCTCTAGCCACAGTGCAAGATGATTAGAAAAAAAAAGTTATGTACTCACCATAACATTCCGTCTGAATAGATAACTTCATTTGTCAGCAACCTGTGGGTATCGGATCTGACCTGGATCCGAGCCGGCAGCTTTCCAAGCTAGAGATCCAAGCTCCAAGCTCCTCCCCCTTACCCATAATACCCTGCAACCTCCTTCCAATCCTCAGATTACGTTTGCCCGCCTATATAACCACAAAATAACAACCTGAAGAATCCTAACCTAAGGATTAACAAAAGACCTGACAAACCATCCTAGGGTCAGGTAATCAAAGATTCAGGTTAGGGGGAAGGAGGGAGGGTCGGTTGCTGACAAATTAAGTTACCTACTCAGATGGAACGTTATGGTGAGTACATAACTTCTTTATCTGTAGTAGTTAACTTCATTTGGTCATGAACCTGTGGGACAGAGTCCCCAGCTACCAAAACACTTGGGAGGTCCTCAAGGAAGGATATTCCGGAGCACTGCAGAGCCAAAAGCTGCTCTTGCTCTGGACACTAAATCCAATTTATAGTGAGAGATAAAAGGTATGCGAGGATGCCCAAGTAGCCGCAGAGGAAATGTCATCCAAGGGAACTCTAGACCAGAAAGCAGCAGATGTAGCCACAGAGCAAGTAGAATGAGCATGAACTCCTATAGGCTCTGGTAGGCCAGATAGTTTGTAAGTGAGCAGAATGCAATTAGAAATCCATCTAGCCAGAGTCACCTTCGAAACTGGCTTACCCAAGAAGGGTTTTGCAAAGGAAACAAAGAGCTGATCAGACTTGCGGAAGGCAGTTGTTCTGTGTAAATAAAAACTTAACTGTCTATGAACATCTAACAAATGAAGTTTGTACTCCCCTTTGTTCTGATAGTTAGGGAAAAAAACTGGGAGATTAATGGACTGATTGATGTTCACCTTGGAGGCCACTTTGGGTAGAAAAGATGGGTTAGTCCTGAGAGAGACCCTGTCCTTATGGAAAACAAGATACGGGGGCTTAACACAGAGGGCCTGAAGCTCCGACTCCCTTCTAGCTGAGGTAATAGCTACCAAGTCGACCGTTTTCCAGAACAAGAATTTCAAATCAACACAAGCTGCAGGTTCAAAAAGTGGTCCAGTCAGAGCCCGAAGGACCAAAGGTAGATCCCATGGAGGGGCGGAGTTCCTGATAGGAGGTCTCAAGAGAAACGTACCTTTCAGAAAGGTCTTACAAATCTTGGTGGAAGCGAGGGGACTGAGATTGTCTCCAATGTGAAAATGGGAGATGGCAGCCATTTGAACATTTACAGTAGAAGAACTGGCCCCTTGCTGAAAAATATGAGATAGAAAATTGAGCACTGCTGGGATGGGAGCAGTGAAAGGGTCCAAATTCCTATGAGACGCCCAAATGGAAAACCGCTTCCATTTACTATTGTAAACCTTCCTCGTAGAAGGCTTATGTGTTGTAACCAGGATAGATCTAACTGCAGACGAGATACCGGGAGTCCTAGCAACTAATGGAACTGGATCAACCAAGCTGAGAGCTTGAGATCGACCAGATTCGGGGGTCTCAATCCCGAAGGATGTGATATCAGATCCGGGATGGGATCCAAGATCCAGAGAGGAGCTATAAGATGAGACAGTAGGCACGGGAACCAGGCTTGACGTGGCCAGAATGGGGCTATGAGGATAATCTTGTTCCCCAACCGACGAGCTTTCTGTAAGAATTTTGTCATCAACGGAAGAGGAGGATAAGCATAAAGAAGACCAGGTGGCCAAGCATGGACTAGAGCGTCTCTGGGGCTTTCCCTCAGAGGGGGAATTAGAGCAAAAAACCCACTGCACTTCAAGTTGGAAGGTGACACGACGACATCGCAGCAAGGCTGACCCTACTTGCGGAAGATCTGTTTCGCTACTAAGGGATTCAGAGACCACTCGTAGGGCAAAAGGATAGTTAGACTCAGTTTGTCCGCTAGGATGCTGGATCTACCCGGAATGTGCGTTACTAACAGAAAGCGGTTGGTGGATATTGCCCAGTCCCAAACTCTCATGGCCTCTCGGCAAAGAGGGTAAGACCTGGGTCCCCCCTGTTTGTTGATGTGCCAGACCACTGACATGATGTCTGACTGAATTGCAATAGTCCCTGGAGGGAGAAAGGCATGAAGGGCTTTTAATGCTAGAAGCACCGCCCTCATCTCCAGAACATTTATATGTAGAACGGTCTCTGTCTGAGTCCACGTACCTTGGACAGTTCTGCCCGCGTAATTCCCCCACCCACCCAAGGCGAGAAGCGTCCGTGGTCACAGTGGCTTGGGGTTGCGGCATAAACTGTCGTCCTTCCCGAAGCTCTCGAGATTCGAGCCACGAGGGAATTTCTGCAAACTCTGCTGAGAGGAATCGGCAAGTCCAACAGGTGGTAAAGGATGGACCACTGAACCTGCAAAGTCCACTGGAGAACCCTCATGTGCAAGAGAGCTAAGGGAGCGAGATTGATTGCTGCTGCCATGGACCCTAAAGCTCTCAAGGCCAACTCCGCTGATGGGGCAGGTGACTGAAGAAGGGCTAAAACATGTAAGGTCAAACTGCAAAGTCTGTCTGATATCAAGAAGGCCTTGGTCTGAAGCATGTCTATTCTGGCCCCTATGAACTCCAAGACTTGAACTGGTTGAAGGGATGACTTCTTGAAGTTTATGATGATCCCCAATTGGGATGCAAGTAGTAGGAAGCAATCTCTGGCTAAGCAGAGTAGATGCCTGGTGGGGGCGGTAAGGAGCCAGTCGTCTAGGTAAGGAAAAACCTGAATTCTCTGAAGTCTCAGATGGGCCTCTACAACTGCCATGACCTTGGTGAACACCCTGGGGGCTGTGGTGAGGCCAAAGGGCAGGACCCTGAACTGGTAATGACTGGCCCCTAGCCGAAAGCGGAGGAACCTCCTGGATCGCCTGTCCATGAGAATGTGATCGTACGCATCCTTGAGGTCTATGGGGCACATCCAGTTCTTCTCCTGCAAAAGTGGCAGGATGGATTGAAGAGTGACCATCCAGAATTTCTCCTTGGCAATGAAGAGGTTCATTGTTGAAAGGTCGAGGATCAGCCTTAAGTCCCCCGTCTTCTTTGGCACCAAAAAGAAAGTACAGTTTTGTACCTACCATAAATGTAGATGTTAGAGTGCTAATACAGCTGCAGTCATAACAGATGGGTTTTCCTGCCATCAGGCGGGTCCTCGGTCGGACGAAATCCAAAGTCTAGGTACGGCGTCGGTTGTCGTCGCTTCCTCCCTGACGTCGGTGCGACAGGGGTATAAAAGAACCAGCCGACGCCATTTTCTTCAGTTTTTCTTGCCCCAGATGTCAGGTGCCCCCAGAAGGAAGGCAATACATAAATTTATGTAATAATGCAATGCAATATAATCAAAAAACAGTAGTTGCAAGCAAATACACCATAAATGAATACCCCAATCAGGTTGTATGAGGAGGTGTTAGCCATTAGGCCTGTCCCAAGAGGGGAAGGAGGGAGGGAAACCTGGACTGCTCGAACATCTACATTTATGGTAGGTACAAAACTGTACTATGGTTCATCGTGCATACAGCTGCAGTCATAACAGATGGGTAGAATCCCAAAGCTAAAAAAGGGGTGGTAGGCACTAGGTGGAACTACTGAACAAAAACGTTGCGAGGGAAACGACCATAAAACTTACAATACTGTGCTATCTTCTCTCCCAACAGACGAGGAAACACAGTATTGTACGACCACCAGAACTTTAATTAAAAACAAAAAGTGCAAGTAATGAAAATATACATAAAATATTGAGTTTACGTAAAATGTTGAGTTAAGCGCTTTCACCTAATACATCATAGGCTTCTTCAGAACTCAATCACACATTAAAATGCGCCATTATAAATAAACTTTTTGGCGCCAATTTGGCTGAATGCACTCCAATTTAAAGTGCCTCTGTCCTTTTTCTTCCTTTTCAGTAAACTGCTAAACAAATTCATACAGCTATACCTCCATAACAAATACACTGTTCTACAAATATAAACATAAATAAATGCTTAGTATTCCTTATAACTGATACTTTATAATAGCTCTTCCATTCTAAAATATATCATAATACATTCTCCTAATGTTAACAGTACTAACTTGTGCACACAGTCTGCCTAATAATAATAATAAATGGTGTAAAAAAACTAATGTACTATACACATCTTACTAATAAATAATAGTATTTTCATGTAATATTAGTGAATGCTTATTTGAAATAATATTAGTGATATAACAATTCAATGCTTTTATATATAAAAACCATTAGAACTCTATTGGTAATAAACTCTTTATATAACTCAAAATTTATTAAGCTCATAACTTACTATGGTTAAATGTGCAAAATTGTATGCTGCCTAATAAATAAATTGTGTGAATATTATAATAAATGTTTTAGAAATATTTTAAAAAATATTTTAAAAAATATAATACAAATTGCTATTTTAAAATATGTTAAAAAGTGTTTTAAATGTCATTTGATCTTATTATATTTCTAAAAAATGTTTTATTTCTTATTAATTGGTGTGTGTTGTCATAAATATTTGTTTGTATATACAGTAATATTTATTTGTATACAAAAAAGTATTTATTGTTTATATATACAGTATTTTTTAGTGTGTATATAAAAATTATTAATGGGTTGTGATATATTTATAAAATTGGTGCCAATATTTGTGTAGATTTTGAAATATGCTTACACACTAACCCAATAAAGGTTTAATGGCAATAGTATCATTTAATCCTGGTAATGTCGCAGCATCTGTATATAATTGCCACCATATTTCTCTGTAACTTAGTCGTCCTTTTATATTGCCCCCCTTCCAATCAGATTTGATGTGTTCTATGATGGCAAATTTAAAATTGTGTAGATCTCCTTCACTCTCGATGTGTCTATATAGAGCGTTGTTGCGATCTTTTTTTCGAATACAATATAAGTGATCGGACAGTTATTTGTTAAAACCCAAAAGTACTTTTGTTCCATACATGAACACTGTAGTCGAACTTTTTGAAAAACAGGTACAAAGAGATATTTACAAGTTAACAGACACAGTGAAAAATATCAAAGTTAGAGACAATTTGTCTAAGGAAGAGAGAAAGGAGTTATATAATTTGAGGGAAAACAAAAACATACGAATCATGAAGCCTGACAAGGGGGGTGGGATTGTTATATACGATCAATTGGAATATTTGTCCAAAATTCATGCCATTTTGACTGAAACAGGCAATTATACTACGATTTCTCTAAATGAAATAAATATTGCCTACCAGAGGATCAGTTCATATTTGGAAGAGTTCTGGATAGACAATCGAATCAACAATGATTTATATAACTTTTTAAAGGTGTCATACCCAATTACTGCGACCTTGATAGGCATACCCAAAATACATAAAGACCACATTAACCCCCCATTTAGACCTATTGTGTCAGGCACAAAATCTAAAACATTTCCATTAGGCAAACTTGTAGATGTATGGTTAAAAGATATATACAAAAGTATCCCCCATTTATTGAAAGATTCCTGGGATTTTTTAAGAAAATACCCAATAGGTAATATTACAAGTGATTTGATTTATGTGACTATAGATGTCATTGATTTGTTTTCGTGTATACCCAGTGAGGACGGTTTGCAAATGTTTTGTGAAAGCATTAGAAAACACACTAAATTTGATTGGGACAAAATTTGTCTTATTATGGATTGCATGTCCTTAGTTTTGGAAAACAATTTTATATCGTTTGAGGGAGAGTATTACAAACAAAGCAAGGGAGTGGCAATGGGGTCGGCCAGTGCCCCGATTTTAGCAAACCTTGTTATGTTGTATTGGGAAGAAGAAATTTTATTCAAGAGTAAATATTTCACCCATATTTCCCATTACACAAGATTTTTGGACGACATCTATATCTTGTGGAAAGGAAATAGGGAAGAACTAAACGACTTCTTCACTTTCATTAACAACAGTAGTGAATTCTTGAAATTCACTTACGAATGCAACAAGGAAGGTTTGCCATATCTAGACACAATTGTTTCGAAAGATGCTAAAGGTTTCAAATCTAAAATACATAGGAAGAATACATTCTCAAACGATTATTTACAATATGATAGCAATCACCCTAAAAAGATGTTGAGAAATATTTTTAAGGGGCAACTCATTAGAGCAGCCAGAATGACATCCAGACAAGAGGACATGATATTGGAGTTTGAATACATTACTAGAATGTTTACAGACAGGAAATATAGCAAAATCATGTTACAGGATGTTAGACAATATGTGACATCCCAGAGGGAGACTAAATATTTTCCGATATTAGGAACAATACTGCAAACAACCAATGAGACAGATGGTAACCATATAGATAGATACAAAATGGCTTACAATTTACCATACACACCATATGCCAGTATGGTGAAAGAAATTTTGTACAAACATTGGGGTATCTTCACAAATAATCCTGAGATTTCACGAATATTAGGAGACAAACCATTGTTTGTTCATAGAATGTCACACAATTTGAAAAGAATTCTTGAAAGTGGGAATACTTCAAACATTAAGGGTTGGAATGTTGATGGCAAAAAAGGAAAAAATACACCTAATGTAAAAGATATATTTACTGGTAAATGTGGCAATTGTAATCAGTGTAGATACATTATGAGTCACACTGAAGTCACTTTAGATAACATCAATAAGACAACAATAAGGTGTGAGAAGGGGAATTGTAACACTACGTATGTGGTATATATTGCTAGATGTGAAATGTGCCCTGCATATTATGTTGGGAAGACCGAGAGGGCCTTCAAAAAAAGAATATACGATCACTTATACTGTATTCGAAACAAAGATCGTAACAACGCTCTATATAGACACATCGAGAGTGAAGGAGATCTACACAATTTTAAATTTGCCATCATCGAACACATCAAATCTGATTGGAAGGGGGGCAATATAAAAGGACGACTAAGTTACAGAGAAATATGGTGGCAATTATATACAGATGCTGCGACATTACCAGGATTAAATGATACTATTGCCATTAAACCTTTATTGGGTTAGTGTGTAAGCATATTTCAAAATCTACACAAATATTGGTACCAATTTTATAAATATACCACAACCCATTAATAATTTTTATAACATACACTAAAAAATACTGTATATATAAACAATAAATACTTTTTTGTATACAAATAAATATTACTGTACATATAAACAAATATTTATGACAACACATACCAATTAATAAAAAATAAAAAATTTTTTAAAAATAATAAGATCAAATGATATTCAAAACACTATTTTAAACATATTTTAAAATAGCAATTTGTAATATATTTTTTATAACATTTTTTAAAATATTTCCAAAATATTTATTCATAATATTCACACAATTTATTTATTTGGCAGCATACAATTTTGCACATTTAACAATAGTAAGTTATGAGCTTAATAAATTTTGAGTTATATAAAGAGTTTATTACCAATAGAGTTCTAATAGTTTTTATATACAAAAGCATTGAATTGTTATATCACTAATATTATTTCAAATAAGCATTCACTAATATTATATGAAAATACTATTATTTATTAGTAAGATGTGTATAGTACATCAGCTTTTTTACACTATTTATTATTATTATTAGGCAGACGGTGTGCATAAGTTAGTACTGTTAACATTAGGAGAATGTATTATGATATATTTTAGAATGGAAGAGCTATTATAAAGTATCAGTTATAAGGAATACTAAGCATTTATTTATGTTTATATTTGTAGAACAGTGTATTTGTTATGGAGGTATAGCTGTATGAATTTGTTTAGCAGTTTACTGAAAAGGAAGAAAAAGGACAGAGGCACTTTAAATTGGAGTGCATTCAGCCAAATTAAAGTTTATTTATAATGGCTTTAATGTGTGATTGAGTTCTGAAGAAGCCTATGATGTATTAGGTGAACTCAACATTTTATGTAAACTCAATATTTTATGTATATTTTCATTACTTGCACTTTTTGTTTTTAATTAAAGTTCTGGTGGTCGTACAATGCTGTGTTTCCTCGTCTGTTGGGAGAGAAGATAGCACACTAGGTGGAACTAGGAGGAGCCAGGATGCCCTGCAAGACTGCAGTGGCAAAGCCTGCTCTAGATTTGGAGTATAATGGTAGGTGATAGTGCTTGGAAAAGGTATGTACAGAACTCCAAGTGGCTGCTTCCAAAATATCGTTGGTAGGAACCCCCCTGAGGAAAGCTGCAGACGTAGCTGTGGCCCTTGTGGAGTGAGATCTGATGCCTGCAGGTACAGTTTTACCATGAAAAGAGTAACAAAAGCATATGCAGTGGGCTATCCATTTTGAGATTTTCTGTTTGGAAATTGGCTTCCCTTGAGCTCCTGTAGCATAGGACACAAAGAGTTGCTCTGATTTTCTGAAAGGCTTTGTTCTGTCCAAATAACGCAGCTGTCTGTGGATGTCCAAGGAATGTAGTAGTCTCTCCCCTTTGTTTTGAGGATTACGGTAAAAGGTAGGCAAGTGGATAGCCTGATTCAAAGCTACCCTGGATACTACCTTTTGCATAAAGGACGGATTGGTTCGCAAGGAAACTCTGTCCTGATGGAAAATGATGAAAGGCTGCACAGCCATGAGGGCTTGTAGTTCCGATACCCTGCGAGCTGAGGTGATGGCCAGAAGGAAGGCTGTTTTCCAGGACAAATATTGCAGTTCTGTTGAGGCAGCTGGCTCAAAAGGAGGCAAGGTCAGTTTTTCCAGAATGAAATTGAGGTCCCAAGCAGGCACTGGTTGTTTCCTTGGGAGTTTTATATTCTTAGCCCCTCTGAGGAACTGTCTTAAGAGGGGGTGAGAGAATAAAGGAGGATCAGTGTTGTATTCTGCAGAAATGGCTGAGGCATGGATTTTAATGGAGGAGAATGAAAGTCCACTGCTTAGCATCTCAGCTAGGTACTGTAATATTTGAGGTAAATTCAGTATTCTAGGATTCTGACCCTTTTTCTCATTCCAGGCACAAAATTGTTTCCATTTTGCGGAGTAAGCTTTTCTAGTAGAAGCCCTTCTGGCCTCCAAAATGACATCCTGCACCTCCTTGGAGAGTAGGGTCTGTTGTGAAGTTAAGGAATCTTCCATGCAGCCAGATTGAGTGTTTTCAGCTGACTGTGAAGAGTTTTGAAGTTGTGCTGAGTCAGAAGACGCATTAGAGGTAGGACCCATGGTGGGGAATGCGTCAGGCTCCTCAGGAGTGGGTACCAGTGTTGTCTTGGCCAGTCTGGAGCAATGAGAATCATCTTTGGTCTGTCTGCTCTGGTTTTTAATAGAACTTTGGGCAGCAGAGGAAGAGATGGAAAGGCATAAACTGTCATTGTTGTCCAACTGAAAGAGAGTGCGTCCACTCTCCAGGCCTGTGGATGAAAGGTCCTTGAGCAGAATTTTGCCAATTGGTGATTTCTGTGGGAGGCAAAGAGATCTATGTCTGGCCTTCCCCATGCTTGAATTATCTCTGTAAAAACTTGAGGATGCAACTTCCATTCGTGTGGATCTGTCATATTTCTGCTTAGATTGTCTGCCAGCATGTTTTCCTTGCCTGGCAAGTACTGTGCTTGAAGTTCGATTTGTAATTCCAGAGCCATGTTCCAAAGGGACATGGCCAGCCTGCATAGGGGGTATGAATGGATTCCTCCATGTTTATGTACCACATTACTGTGGTGTTGTCTGTCCTTATCAATAGCTGACCTGGATGCAGAAGGTTTTTGAAAGCTATAATAGCATTTATTACTGCTAGCATTTCCTTTTGATTGATGTGTTGGTGCTTTTCTTTTTGGGACTACTTGCCCTGAATGCACTGATTTGTCATGTGCGCCCCCCAGGCATAGTCCAAGGCGTCTGTTGTGATGACTTGATTTGCTTGAGGCTTGCAGAATGGGAGACCTGTGTTTCTTTGGCATGCTTGAGCCCACCACAGAAATTCCTTTTGAAGACATGGAATTAGTGGTATTATCGTTTCCAAACTGTGGCTGTGTTGAGACCATAGGTTTTTCAGGTACCATTGAAGTTTCCTCATATGCAGCTTTGCACATGGGATTAGTAGGATGCAAGATGTCATGAATCCCAGAGCCTGCAGGATTTTCCTTGCAGTCCGCCTGGCGAAATGTGCTAGTTTTCTGAAGTATTGAGTTAGTTGCCCCTGTTTCTCTGGCGTGAGGTAGGCATTTGTGTCCAAGTTGGCACCCAGGAAAATTATTGTTTGAGAGGGTATTAGCCTTGATTTCTTTTTGTTGACTGTGTATCCCAGAGAATTCAACAACATTATTACAAAAGCCAGATGTTTCAGAAGTATGTGCTTGCTGTCTGCTTGGATCAGGCAGTCGTCCAAATATGGGTATATTTGTATCCCTTGAAGTCTGCAGTAGGCAATTACTGATGCCAGGCATTTCGTGAACACTCTGGGCACAGTAGATAAGCCAAAGGGCAATGCAGAGAATTGATAATGGGTTGAACCTGCAAGAAATCTGAGGTATCTTCTGCAATCTTGTCTGATTGGGACATGTAGGTATGCCTCCTTGAGGTCCAATGTTACCAGCCAAGACTCCTTGCCCAGCATGGGAAGAAGCTGCTGTAATGTGAGCATCTTGAATTTTGGCACGAGTAAAAATGTGTTTAGGATGGATAGGTCCAAAATAGGTCTCCAATCTTTTCCCTTCCTTGGTACCAGGAATAGTCTGGAGTAAAAACCTTGACCCTGTTCTTGTGCAGGAACTTCTTGAATAGCTTTCATGTCCATGAGATCTGAAATTTGTTTCTGTGCCTCTGCCCTTTGATTGTGTGGCAGGTTTGGCATGCCTCTCATTTTTGGAAGGGTGTGAAAGTGGAATCTGTAGCCTCTGTCTATAATGTCCAGGATCCATTTGTCTTTTGTGACAATATGCCAATTTTTCGAAAATAATGTCAGTTTTCCGCCTAAAGGTGCTGCCATTTGAGCCTTGCTTGGCATGCAAAGGGGAAAGTCATTGGGTCTGCTTTCTGAATGGCTGTGAACTATCCTCACCACCTCTTTGTGTAGGTGCTTGCCATTGTCTGCCTCTAAACGATCCTTGAGATTGCCCTCTGCCCCTCGGGCGCCTGTATCTACCTCTTTGGGGTCTGTCCGTGGCTGGAAAGGACCAACTTTTGGAAGGCCAATTTCTACTGAAACATGGAGGTTGTACCTGTAGGAAATCTTTCACTGTTTGCACTGATTTTGCCTTTTCCTCCATTTTCTTTAACACCGCCTCAGCTTTAACACCAAACAATACATCTTTTTGCAGAGGGGCATCTAGTAATTTAGCTTTGACATGATCTGGTAAGGTTTGCACTTTGAGCCAGGCATGTCTACGTATGACTGATCCTGTAACAGCAGCTCTACATGAGGCCTCTAAAGCATCAAAACCACATTGCAAGGTATGTTTACCCACTTGTTCTGCACTATGTATCAAATCCTGCAACTCCTTCAAGTCTGATTGTTCAGGTTGTGACATTTTGCTTCTCAACTGTGATAACAGAAACTGTTGGTACTTTAACACATGGAACTGACAGTTTAATGCCCTCATGGTTAAGGTGGCCGAGGTGTATACCTTTTTCCCCCACCTTTCTAAAGCTCTGGAATCTCTCTCTGAAGGTAATGGATTTTTAGCAGTGGAGGCCTTAATTCCCTTGGGGCCCTGTGAGATAGTTTCTGGGTCAGCCGCATGGCTTTTGTATAGGAATTGGTGTAAGTCAGGAACCCGGTAATACCGGTCAGGCTTGACTGGGGCTGGAGGTAAAGAGTCTGGGTTAAGGCAGGCCTCCGAATACAGATCATCTAGAATGTCTAAGACAGGAGGTATAGCCAGAGGCCTGTGCTGAGGGAGCAAGAGAAAATCCCTAAGCCTTTTCTTGGAGTCAGAGTACTCTTGGCCTTCCCAGTGGAAGTATTCCCTCAAGGTATGCAAGGTTTCCCCAAAAGAGTAATCCTCGGGGGGGGGGGGGGGCAGAGGGAATGGACTCCTCTGCATCAGAATCTTCAAAAGGGGAGTATGAATGTTCCTGGTCATCAGAATGTTCTGAAATAATGGAGGCCTGGTCCGAGGAGGGGGATTCTTCCTCCACTCTGGGCCTTTTGCCCGGGGGGGTTGAGAAGCCCTGATAAGAGTAATCAAATCCTCAGCCATTTTGAGCATCTGCTTTTTAGGCATGGGGCCTTGAGAAGGGCCCTGTGGAGCTTGTCTTTTAGTATGCATGGCTGCTTTAGACTTAGTGAAACCCTTGGTGGAAAAAGAAGAGGAAGGCCTGAAGACACCTTGAGAGGTGGCAGACCTGTCAAAACTCTGAGTTTCACCGCCAAGAGTGGCTTTGGTATCTGTAGTTGGGGTGTGGGCCGAAGAGCCTGCGACCTTGAGCACAGTAGACACTGCCAATGAAGTGTCGTCGGTAGTCAGGGGCTGCGTAGGCGCCTCACTGAGAACCGGACCACCTGTAGTCGGCTTTGGCGTGGTGTCGGTAGAAGCCACGGACCTTGTATGTCGGTCCTTATCTTTGCGTCTTTTACTCAAAACTGGAGTCGGAGTATCCGACGAGATAATGTAATTAAATTTTTTGCCAAAATAGTGTTGGGCGAACTCCGCCCGAAGCTTAATGAATGTTGAATGTAGCACAAAAACTACAGGCCGAGACGTCGTGGTCTGGGCCTAAGCAAGGAATGCAGAGGGAATGAAAATCCTTATGCGGTATTTGCTTCCCACATGAAATGCAAGTATTAACTTTGTCTGACATCGGTCTGAGGCAAGAAAAGTTTCCCCAACAGGGTACTTAGCTTTCAAGAAGACTTCAGTTGAAAAATATTCGTAATCTCAGGAGCTGGCCGACCGGCACTTGAACTGCTTCTGCTTCGGGCACCTCGCGGCAAGAAAGACTGAAGAAAATGGCGTCGGCTGGTTCTTTTATACCCCTGTCGCACTGACGTCAGGGAGGAAGCGACGACAACCGACGCCAGACCTAGACTTTGGAATTCGGCCAACCGAGGACCCGCCTAATGGCAGGAAAACCCATCTGTTATGACTGCAGCTGTATGCACGATGAACATCCTGGAGTAATTGCTTAATCCGGATTGACCTGGGGGGACGTGCTGGATGGCGCTTTTTTCAAGCAGCTTTTTTACCTCTAAAGCTGCAGCCTCCCTCTGACTGGGTGGTACATCCGGGAGGAGCCTCGACTGAGGAGGTAGGTTTATGAAAGGGATTGAGTAACCTCTGGATATTATTCGAAGCACCCAGCGATCTGTTGTGATGGACTCCCATTGGGCCAGGTGCTTTGAGAAATGCCTCCCGACTGCCTCCAGTGAGGAGCAGTTGGGCAACCCCTCAGGGCTGCTGCGTGGGTCTGTCAGAAAAGGGTTCCCGAGACCCAAAATTTTTTGGCCCCCCTCTGCCTCTGGGCCGGTGTCCACCTTGTCCCCCTCTGCCTCTGAAGGACGAAGGGTCCGGAGCGTAACGGGACTGCTGAGACTTCCGGAACCACATCTTCTTTTGTCCTCTCTGGGTCCTGGAAAAGGACCTTTGAGGAGCCGAGAAGCGGATTCTGATGGCAGACAGTGTCTTCCCGTCTTTCTCGCTCTGAACCAATGTGTCACGGACAGTCTTCCCGAACAGAGTAGAATCGAAGGGTGCGTTCGCAAAGGACGCCTTGAAAGGTTTTGAAAAGTCACAAAGCCGGAGCCAGGCGTCACGCCTTAAGGCGATGCCGGAACCTCTGGCTCTAGCGGCCCCTTCAGTGGCATGGGAAAGTAGCCGCATTGACGTGTTTGAAACAGATTTCAGAGTGGCCATGCGAGCCGAGAAAGTCCGTTTGTCCTCGGCCGACATGGACTCAGGGGGAGACTCAGCGTATTCTTTCACCAGATCACGCTGAAGTCTAATTACATGGGCCAAATAATTCAGTGCCCTTATGGAAAAGGTAGCTGAAGCAAACATCCGCTTCCCGATATGATCCATCGTCCAAGACTCCTTTATCAGGAGGATGGACCGAAGAATTATCCTGGGCAAGTTCCTTCTTGGTGGCTGCCGCCACCACCATGGCATCTACCAGGGGACCCTTAATCAGAGCCGTTCGATCCACAGGGGGACTAAGAATCCTATCTGGCCTCCTGGGGATTGGCTCTGCAGTGTCCGGTTCCTTCCACGCCCTGGTAGTGATGAGGTCAACCAGGGGATCGGCCGGAGGGGACACCCAAGAGGTAGACGGGCCTGCAAACGCCTCCAGGAACACCAACTCGTCCGAGGAAGGTTTTTGGGCTGACCACCCCCCCTTTTGGCAAAGCATTTCCATAATGTCTCCAAAGGAGACGTCTTCAGGGGGTGACCTGGGGGAACCTTCCCCTTCTTCCAAATCGGTGTCCCCCGTGAAGGACTCAGGGGGGGTCCAAGTGCCTCCTCTTACACTTACGTTTGTGAGGGACCTCCTTAGTGGGGCTGTCCGAAGAGGGCTCACCAACAGGGTCATGTTCGCCTGTGGAACGGGCTGGGGCGTCAACGCAGGTTATCCCTGGGAATGGATGATGCAAGACAAGCCCAGCTGCAAGGGAGTGGGGGCGGATCCCGAAGAAAGAGTAGGGGGTCTCGAACCCTCTCCACCACGTTGAAGGCCGAGGGTGAACCAATCTCTCTGAGATCCGTGGTTAACACACTCGCATCCGGTGCGGGGAATCGGCATCACAGCCTAAGTGCTCAGAATCGAGAGGGAAGTGTGCTCCAACCAAAATGGAGCCAAAGACACACTGGCCCCCTCGGATCCGACACACAGCTCTCGGCCTCGAGATCTCGGATCTGACAAACTCGAGGACATGGCCGGCGTCAAGGTAGCAATAACGATCGGCACAGACTCCCTGACTCCGAGACGCCTCGGATCCGAAGGCTCTGAAACCAGATAGTGGATTGGAGAAGGAGCTATCGGGGCAAAAAGTGGGGCTGATCTCCCCTCCGGAGGGGGGGAGGCAGCAACACTCCCATCTGCAGTTGGGTTTGGAGAAAGCGACGTATCATCCAGTCCATATCAGCGTCAGAGAGGCTACGGGTCGACCTTGAAGAGGCCGCCAAAGCTGGCTGGAAGGGCTGCCGCCGCGATGACCTTGAAGATGGTCGGGCCTCCTCCAGCTCCAGGGAGAAGAGTGGAGAATGGAGCCAAGGGGAGTAAGGCCCGGAGACCTTCCCGGGTGAAGAGAGCAGTTTGGCCGGCGGGGCTGAGTTGGCCCGCCGCTTGTGGCTTCTGTGTCTCTATTTCTCTCTCTCTTTCTCCCTTTCTCTCCTCTCTCTCTCTTCTCTTTTTTTGAGTCCATCTCTCCCTGGGAAGAAGTGGGAGGTTGAGTCCCAGCCAGGGGAGGGTGGACAGCAGGCTGAGCAGCTGCGGCTGTAGCCACCGAGGGAGAGGCGGAAGAAGCCGACTCCGCGGGTAGGAGACCCGCCAGAATCAGCTTATTCCTCCTATCCCTCAGGGCCCGGGGGTTAAAGACTGTGCAAATCTGGCAGCCCGAGGTCAAATGTGACACCTCCAGGCAGAGGACGCAATGTGTGTGGCCATGGCCACACTCAGTGCACTTAGAAAAGATGGTCTTTGGGGCCTCGGCCATGATTTTTAAACAAAACACACACACGCCCACACAAACACCTTAGGGAAAGGAGGGGCCTACTAGGATTTAAACTACGAGGGAACAAGGAAGTAAACTTAGGGGTTTAAACTATCAAATTAAACTAATCACACACACTAACACCAAGATTGATTTTTATCAAAAAAACACTTACTAATCGCCTGAACGCTAGGAGCTCGAAAACTCGTGCTTGACAAAGCTGTGGCAAACAGGATCTGAGGATTGGAAGGAGGCCGCGGAACTTGGAGCTCGGATCTCTAGCTTGGAAAGCTGCCGGCTCAGATCCAGGACGGATCCGATACTCACAGGTTGATGACCAAATGAAGTTAACTACTTCAGATATCATGTTTCAACTACCACCCCTTCTTCTATAACTAAATCTTCTGATACTATAAAATAATTTACTTCAGTTCTTATATACCCCTTTTATAAATTCATGAATTTTTGTCCCAAAGTTTTAACTTGCCACATCTTATAATTTATAAAATCTTTCTTGTATCATTTCCTTAATTTTTATACTTGCCTCTTAAATCTCAGTTTGTCTCATTATAATATTCATAATTATCACTACATAGTCTGAAATCTGATAAAATAAACTTTCCCTTTCTTTAGATTAGTATAAGCATATAATGTTACAATTCTATAAACATGTTCTTTAAATTTTAAATCTACAATGGTTAATCTTCCCACTTTTGCTGAATTTACATCTAATATCTTTACTGTGTTTCTACAGACCAACTATTCCAGAACTCTCATTTCCCACATTCCAGATTATCTTTCCTCCCATAAATTTCTCTATCTGTAATCTTTAAAAATCCTAATATAATTACATCTACATCAAATGTATTGCACCACTTCAGAATCCCTATTCTTCCTTCTTACATTCTTAATACTATTCACATTTACAAACATACTCTAAAATGTTGATTACCCTTTCTCTTAGATTCAAGGTTTCATATGTTCATAGCTAATTACTAGGCTAACTTTTTCAGTAGTCCATTCCAAGCATAGCCAATTTTGCTCCCAAAGATGACAGTCAAACACTGCACCATGCATCTGTGAGCTAAACACCCTAACCATTCTATCAACCCCCATTCATTAGCTGTATACATTTTTAGACCCATTTACTTACTTTCTTTTGTACTTATCCATTTAATTGCTCCGTCTTTTACACTTTTACTACCTCCCAATTTATGTCTTCATCCCTTATTTCAGAACCTATGACCTCTACTTTTTCTCATCTAAATTTTGTACTTCTAAGATGTCTTCTTTGCTCATTTTCTTCTTTTTTCCTTACTCATTTCCATTTTTGCAATCCATCCATGTCCAATTTTACACATTTATAACATTTCAATTCACATTTTTTGCATCATGTTTCATTTCTTCACAAATATCACGTTTTGGTTTATCACATGTACTATCAAATGTACTTCTTATCCACAACAAAAAAAGTGTTTTGGGGGGTTCCCATTATTTTACAACACCCCTGTTCCCCTCAAGATTCACTGGCTTTGGTATCTGCATAGTTTTTCTCTGTTTCAGTAGTTCTTTACATTAAGTTTTCAAATGTCCTTTCAAAGTTTTCTTTCCGCCTCTGTTCAAACTTGTACATAATTTTTTTTGTTTTCCTGTTGAATGATTTTACTGCAAAAATTTCATGGGTTTAAGTCTTTCTTTTTTTATATTATCCAAGAAAATTTTCCACTGGAAAAACAGTCTCAAATATAACATTGCAAAATGTCTCTGTTAAGAATTAAAAGAAGCTATGCATTCACCATAGCATTCTATCTGTGTTGTTCATGTTTATTCTTCAACTGATGGGTTTGGATCCAACTCAGCCATTGCTAAAGCTCGCGGAAGCCAAGAACTCTCAAACTTCTCTCTTACCCACAATGCACCATCAGCAATTACCGGAGATCTTGTTTGCTGACTTTAGCAGAAAAGGCATAGTCTTGTTCGGAAAAGGAGATGATGATATCTGGAGCTAAATACAAAGGACAGAAATGTCTTGTAACTCATTCTTCCAGAAGTTTCAAGGACGAGGGTTGGTGGGAGGGGAATTAAAGAATGAAAATGGACAACACAGATGGAACATTATGGTGAGTACATAACTTTTTTTTTTTTTACCTGATATCAATTTTCATTCCATCCTCAACTGATGAGACAGTCTCTCCAGCTGCCTAAAATCCAGGGTGGACTCAAAGAGGGATATTCCTGAGCACCACTAAGCCAAATGATGCTCTACCTCTGAAGACCAGAAAAAATTTGTAATGAGTAACAAAGATATGGGGAGTAGCCCAGGCTGCTGCCATGCATACAGCACCCATGGACATTTTGGACCGAAACACTGAGGAAGTAGTCATGAATCTAGTTGAATGGACTCATAAAAGATTTGGTAAAGTAATGTCCAATTTGTTATAAACAAATGAAATAGTTTGCTAGCTGAAATAAAATGACTTTGGCAACTGCTTTTCCCAATTTTACTTCTGCGAATAAAACAAAAATACAGTTGTGTACACTTAAACATAAACATAGATGTCACATCACATTTGGGTTATCCTGCCAGGGGTAGCCCTCAGTTGGCCAGCATACCAGAGGCTTAGTATTTCTGCGTCGGTTGCTGTTGCTCCAGGACTGACGTCAGGTAGTCAGTGGTATAAAATCAGGTTGCCGACGCCATTACATCAGTTTTTCTTGCCCCAACTGTCAGGAGCCCCCAACCAGGGAGCTAGGTTATGGTGGAAGAACACCACCAGTAGAAAGTAAATACCAAAAATTCCCTGCAAGGAGAGAAGAGGAGAGAGAGAGAAAGAAGGGGGATGGAGGGGGGGGGGAGGACTACAACAGTTAATACACTCGAACATCTACATTTATGGTAAGTATACACAACTGTACTATGTTCTATGCATTTTACTGTTGCAGCCATCACATTTGGGTTGATTCCCAAAGCTAAAGAAAAGGGTGGAGGCACTCAAGAGGACTGAGGGTTGGCTAAGATGCCCTTGCAAGACTGCGGTGGGAAAGCCTGCCCTGGTTTTGGAGAAGATAGGCAGGTAGTAATGCTTGGTGAAGGTATGAAAAGAAGTCCATGTTGCAGCCTACAGGATGTCTCTGGTGGGGACCCCTCTGAGAAAAGCTGCACAGGTGGAGGCTGCCCTGGTGGAATGTGTCCTGACCCCTTTTGGGGGTGGTTTCTCGTGCTGTTTGTAGCAGAAATGGATGCAGTGTTCTATCCATTTGGAGACTGTTTGGATATGGCCTTACCCTCTTGCCCCTGCTATGAAACTGACTAGCAATTGATCAGTTTTTCTAAAAGATTTAGTCCTATCCAGATAGAATCTGAGTTGTCTGTGAAAATCTAGAGTGCAGAATCCTTTCCCCCTTGTTTTGGTGGCTAGTTGAGAGAAGTAGCCTGTCAGGTAGGCTTGTTTTCCTGGAGTAATGAATGCCATCTGGGATGCTGTGTCCAGGCTTGCTCCCAGGAATATAATATTTTGTGAGAGGTCTAGTTTTGATTTATTTTCGTTGACAGTATACCCCAGGGAGGTCAGTAGGCCCTTTACAAAGGTCAGGTGCTGTAACAGCTTTTCCTGTCTGACTGAATCCGGCAATCTTCTAAGTAGGGGTAAATTTGAATATTTCTTTGTCTGCAAAAAGCAATGGCTGCAGCCAGGCATTTTGTGAAAACTCTGGGAGCAGTGGATAAGCCAAAGGAAAGTACAGAGAACTGAAAGTGCACAGATCCTGCCCTGAAACGTAGATATTTCCTGCAAGATTCCCTGACTGGGATGTGTAGGTAGGCCTCTTTTAGGTCTAGGGTGGCTAACCAAGCATCCTTGGAAAGCATAGGAAGAAGCTGCTGGAGGGTCATCATTTTGAATTTTGGTATCACCAGAAAGGTGTTTAGAATGGATAGATCAAGGATTGGGTGCCATGTGCCCTCTTTAATGGGTACCAGTAAGAGTCCGGAACAGAAACCTTGGGCTATCTGGTCTGCAAGAACATGCTGTATTGCCCTTATGGAGAGCAGAGAAAGGACTTGCTTTTTGGCCCATGCCCGCTGGTTTGGAGGAAGATCTGGGAACCCTTTTGGGGTTGGCAGTGTGAGGAAATAAAATTTGTATCCCTGGGACACTGTTGAGGACTCATTGGTCGTTGGTAATAGAGGCCCAGTTGCTTGCATGGAAGGAGGTTTTTTTCCTCCTAGGGGCACAAGCAGGTGGGCAGAGGTAAGGGGGGAGGTGCAAAGTCATTGTGAGCTCTTACCATAAGGGGGTGGCTAAACACTCCCTATTTTTGAAGAGGAGGAACTCCACTGCTTAGATCTCTGCATTCCCTGGGGCTGCTGTCTGGGGGGTCTGTTTCCCCTGGGTCTGGGCTGAGCTGGAGGGTGCAGTAAAGGACCAGTGCTTGGAGGGGGCAATGCCTACTGAACCTCGGAGGCTGGACCTGTTGCTGTTGGGTCTTTCGGCTTTTCCCGGTTAGGGGTTGCCACAGCGGAACTCCGGTCCACTAATGATTGGCAGTTGATTTTTACGTACCGAGTTGCCAGCCCTGATGAACAACCTTCAACGAAGGAACGCCCATTCACGCATGTCTCCACGCAGAAGACGCTCTAGCTGAGAGTCGAACCGAACAGTTTCTTACTGTGAGAGAACGAGGCTGGACCTGTAAAAAGTCTAATTGTCTGCATAGATTTAGCTTTTTCTTCCATCTTTAAAGACCTCTTCTGCCTTTGGTGCCAAACAAATTGTCTTTGTTCAATGGTGTGTCCAATAATTTGGATTTGACATGGTCTGGCAAGGTCTGTTCCTTAAGCCAAGCATGCCTTCTAAGGACAGACACAGCGACTGTGCAAGATGCTTCTAGGGCGTCAAACCCACATTGCAAGGTGTGCTTAGTAACTTTACTTGCAGAATGAATAAGCTCTTGTAATTCTTTATTTTCTACACAAGCAGGAAAGGAAGATGTCTTTTGTTTGAGGAGCTCTATGGTACGCTGCTATTTCAGCATGTGGAACTGACAATTTAGTGCTCTAATAGCAAGAGTAGCAGAGGTGTATACTTTTTAACCCCATCTGTCTAAAGCTCAGGGATCCCTGTCTGGGGGGGGGGGGGGGTTGGGATTCTTAGCTGAGGTTGCTTTTAATTTCTTTAGGTCCTTGAGAGATGATCTCTGGGGGGTCAGCAATAGGATTTTTGAAAAGGAATTTGTGAGACTCAGGGACTCTGTAATACCTGGCAGGTTTCCTGAGAGCAGGAGGATAGTCTTGACATTCCCATTGGAAATGCTCCCTTTAAGTATGAAAGGTTTCACCAAATGAAAAATCCTCAGGTGGAGAGGCAGAAGGAATGGATTCCTCTGCATCAGAATCCTCATAAGCAGAGAGGGGTTGCATGTCTTCATATTCAGAAGCATCAGAGTCATCAGACTCCTGTTCAGATAAAACTACTGGGGACAAGTCTCTTTCTTTTGGAAGGGGTATCCTGGCTTCCCCTAATAAGCATAATAAGGTCTTCCGGCATTTTAAGCATTTGAGATTGAGATTGAGGCAAGGAAGCAGGTGCCCGAGCTTGGGTCGTAAGTTTTTTGGGCATAGTTCATATCCTGGGCCTTAGAAACTCAGTAGTTTTAGAAAGAACTGAAGACGTGAAAGAAGTTGTCGGTTTGTGTAGAGTATCGGTAGTGCAAAGTACTTCCTCAGAAGCCAGTGCCTGCTCAGCCGCCCCAGACCCATCCAAGGTAGAGACATGCATAGGATCCTTAGTCGAAGGAGAGTCTTGCGGCATACCGGACTCCGAAAGGGTCTCAGTAGCAGCCTGTGAATCCACAGAAGTGGGCATCAGGGGCTGCGAAAGTGCCTCACTGAGGACGGAGAACTGAAGACTAGCTTAACGAAAGCATCGTCAGCAGTTTTGGACCTGTGCGGTCTGTCTCTGTCTTTATCCTTATGTTTTTTCGGAAGATTGGTAGTCGGACGGCTTACCAAAGCCATATCGGAATTCAAGGACTGAGAGCGAAACTATCTAGCTACAATAAGGGCCTGACGACGTATAGTTCTGGTGTTGAACAAAGCACAAAAGCGACAGTGAGGGATGTCATGGTCTGGGCCTTAACAGGTGAAGCAGTAAGAATGGAAGTCTTGGTGTGGTATTTGCTTCCCACAGACAATTAACTTTTTCTGACATCGGTTAGAGCAAGAAAAAAGGATCACCTATTGGGTTACTTAGCTTTAGAAGACTTCAACTTCAATTCGGAAAACGAAAACTCAGGTAGCTGCTGACCGGCACTTGTGTGAACTGCTTCAGGCTCCTTGGCAAGAAAGACTGATGTAATGATGTTGGCTGCCTGATTTTATACCACTGACGACCTGACATCAGTCCTGGAGCTACAGCAACTGACGCAGAAATACTAAGCCCCTGGCAGGATAACCCAAATGTGATAACTACAACAGTGAAACACGAAGATCATCAACTGATTAGGTTTTCTGATGTCTTTTCGTCTATGTAGATAGAAACGTAATTGTGTGTGGAAATCCAGTAAATGTAACATGTATTCACCCTTGTTAGCAAATTTAGAAAAGCATACTGGCAAATCAATGGCTTGACTGATTTTTAAATTCTGACACCACTTTAGAAAAAAAGGCAGCATTAGTCCGTAGTGTAACTATGTTCTTGTGAAAAATCAATTATGGTGATTTAGAAGACAAGGCTTGAATCTCAGAAATTCATCTGGCAGAGGTAATAGCCACCAAAAAAACTGTCTTCCAGGAAAGATATTTTTAATTTCACATGTAGGTGCTAGTTCGAAGGGAGATTTATAAGAGCCTGCAGTACCAGATTCAAGTCCCATGGATCTCTAAAAGAGGGTCTTAGAACAGGAGTGCCTTTCAAGAAATCTTTGCTTAATTTGCGAGAGGCAGCATTGGAACCAACAAAAAGTACAGTTGCGTACACCTACCATAAATGTAGATGTTCGAGTGTCTTCACTGTTGCAGTCATAACTGTAAGGTGTTCCTGCCGGCAGGCAGCCCAAGGTCGGCCAGAATTCCAAAGTCTGGGTCCGGCGTCGGCTGTACCAGCAAGTACCCTGACGTCAGAACGCAGAGGTACAAAGCTGACAGCCGATGCCATCTTCTCCAGCCTTTCTTGCCCCAGATGTCAGAAGCCCCCAAAAAAGAAACCAAAAGGTGTCCAAAAAGGAAGACAAATACACCACAAAAAAGTAGAAGAGAAAACAAGCAAAAATAAGAGGGGACTGGTGGGAGGGAAACACCGACTGCAACAGTGAAGACACTCGAACATCTACATTTATGGTAGGTGTACACAACTGTACTATGTTCTCCGTGTTTCACTGTTGCAGTCATAACTGTAGGGTAGAATCCCAAAGCTGTGAATGAGGGAGGAGGTTATGCAAAAGAAGGGGCAGCTAGAAGACCCTGCAAAACAGCAGAGGCAAAGATTGCCCTAGACTTAGAATACAAAGGGAGATTATAGTGCTTAGAAAAAGTATGCACTGAACTCCAAGTGGCAGCTTCCAAAATGTCCTTGGTAGGAACTCCTCTGAGAAAAGCTGCTGAAGTGGCAGCTGCTCTAGTAGAATGACTTCTAACAGCACCTGGTATCTGTTTCCCATAGTGAGAGTAACAAAACCTTATTCCATGAGCAATCCATTTGGAAATAGTTTGTTTAGAAATAGCCTTACCTAGAGAACTGGAGGCATAAGAGATAAGCAATTGATCAGATTTTCTGAAATCTTTAGTTTTGTCCAGGCAAAATCGTAGTTGCCTGTGTACGTCCAATGAATGTAAGATCCTTTCCCCTTTATTTTGAGAATTTGGAAAGAAGGTAGGAAGGTGAATAGTCTGATTTAGAGCCACTTTAGAAATCACCTTAGGCATAAATGTAGGATTGGTCCTCAAGGAAACTCTGTCTTGGTGGAAGATAATATATGGTTCCACAGCCATGAGAGCTTGCAACTCTGAAACCCTTCTGGCAGAAGTCAATGCCAATAAGATAGCTGTCTTCCAGGATAAGAGCTTGATATCTGAAGCCACAGCAGGCTCAAAAGGAGGCAAAGTAAGTTTCTCCAAGACATAATTAAGATCCCAAGCAGGAACAGGAGGAGTTCTGGGAGGTCTTAAATTCTTAGCTCCTCTCAAAAATTGTCTCACCAGCTGGTGAGAAAAGATGGGAGGATCAGTGTTGAAATGAGCCGAGATAGCAGAAGCATGAATTTTGATGGAGGAAAAGGAAAGGCCTTTAATCAAAAGGTCTGAGAGGTAAAGTAAAATGGAGGAAATATCAGGCAAAAGAGGATCAGAACCTCGATCCTGCATCCAAATACAAAACCTTTTCCATTTTGAAGCATAAGATTTTCTAGTGCTAGGCCGCCTAGCTTCTAAAAGAACATCCAAAACTTGTTTGGGAAGAGAAGAAGGAATCAAAGGCCCTTGCCAAGCTGCCAGGCAGAGTCTTGATTTGAGAGTAGCATCTGACCCTGACGCTGGGACAGAAGAGAAGGGATCAGAGGAAGAATCCAAGGAGGTTCCAAGAATAGGTGTTTTAAAGTTGGATACCAAAACTGCCAAGGCCAATTTGGAGCTATCAAAATGATAATCTTGGGTTTGTCCTGCTTTATTTTCAGTAACACCCGAGGCAGAAGAGGAAGAGGAGGGAAGGCATATCCCGAAAGATTCCTCCAGCTGAATGACAGGGCATCCACTTTCCAAGCTGTTTTGTGGAAGGACCTGGTACAAAAGAGAGGCAACTGATGATTGAGATGGGATGCAAACAGATCTATCTGAGGACAACCCCAAACTGCAGTTATCCTGCTGAATAAGTTGGGGTCCAGCATCCATTCGTGAGGATCCAAAAGATTCCTGCTTAAGCTGTCTGCTAAGAGGTTCTGATTTCCTGGAATGAATTGAGCTTGAAGATGCAGATTCAGATTTAGAGCTGTGTCCCATAAATTCATGGCTAGTCTGCAAAGGGGGTAAGAGTGAGAGCCCCCTTGCTTGTTTATGTACCACATGACTGTGGTATTGTCTGTACGAATCAGAAGAGGCCCTGGTTTCAAAAGATTCTAGAAGGCTAGAAGAGCATTTTGGACTGCCAACATTTCCTTCAAGTTGATGTGCCAGAGAAGATGTTTCTTTGTCAAAGAACCCTGCTGGCAAATGTCTAGAAAATGAGCTCCCTAAGCATAATCCGAAGCGTCTGTGGTTATGATCTGAGAAGGTTGAGGCAGACAAAAGGGATTTCCTTCGTTCAAAGCACAAGCCCTGGACCACCAAAGGAGCTCCTTTTGGAGGCAGGGAATCAGTGGAATCATTGTGTCCAGACTGTGGTAATGCTGAGACCATACACTCTTTAGGTACCATTGAAGTTTTCTCATATGAAGCCTTGCATTTGGAATCAACAGGATGCAAGAAGCCATGTAGCCCAAAGCCTGCAGGAATTTCCTTGCAGTGAACTGAGGTAAAGTTGCCAAGGTTTTGAAAATTGAAGCCAGCTGTAATTGTTTTTCTGGAGTGAGGAAGGCCATCTGTAAACTTGTGTTTAGAAGACCTCCCAAAAAGATCATCTGCTGAGAAGGAATCAAATGTGACTTTTTTGTGTTCGCTGAGAATCCCAGTATTAGGAGAAGACGTTGAACAAAATGCAGATGTTGAAGTAAAAGGTCTTTGCTGTCTGCCTGAATAAGGCAGTCGTCCAGATAGGGGTAGATTTGAATCCCCTGGAGTCTGCAATAAGGTACAAGTGGAGCCAGGCACTTGGTAAAAACTCTGGGCGCAGTAGATAAGCCAAAGGGCAGTACAGAGAAATGGAAGTGCCTCGAGCCTGCCTTGAATCTGAGGTATTTTCTGCATTCTTGCCTGATGGGAATGTGTAAGTAGGCCTCCTTTAAGTCCAATGTCATCATCCAAGCATCTTGGGAGAGTATTGGAAGAAGTTGTTGTAGAGTAAGCATCTTGAATTTTGGTATTTCCAGAAAGGTGTTTAATGCTGAGAGGTCCAGAATAGGTCTCCATGAGCTTTGTTTTCTTGGGACCAGAAATAGTCTTGAGTAAAAACCTTTTCCCCTCTCTGAAAGTGGAACAGGTTCTATGGCTCTCATGGCCAATAGAGCGTCCACTTGATTTAAGTCCTCTGACCATTGATGTTTTGGCAGATCGGGCCATCTGAAAGACCTTGACAGAGAATGAAAGTGGAATTTGTAACCTCTTAAAATCACATCTAACACCCATTTGTCTTGGGTTATATGAGTCCACTTTCGGTAGAAAAGAGACAGTTTTCCTCCGAGAGGGGCTTCCAGGCAAGGAGGTCCTGTAGCCCAACTGAGAGAGTCATTGAGCTTGCTTCCTTTGCGATTGAGATCTGTCTTCTCCCCTTCTAGGTGATGAAGCAGTCCACTGTCTGGACCTATAAGAGGCCTGAGCCTGAGCCCGACCTCTGGAGCGTCTATATCTTCCCCTTTGAGGCCTGTCAGATGTGGGAAAGGACCAATTCTTGGAGGGCCAATTTCTAGTAAATCTAGGAGGCTGCACTTGTAAGAAATCTTTAACAGTCTGCATAGATTTCGCTTTATCCTCCATCTTCTTAATAACCTCTTCAGCTTTAGATCCAAACAACACATCATGCTGAACCGGAGCATCTAATAATTTAGCCTCAACTTGTTCAGGTAAATTCTGCTCATGAAGCCAAGCATGTCTCCTGATAACAGTACCAGAGGCTGCGGGCCCTACAAGAAGCCTCCAAAGCATCAAAACCACAATGTAAACCATGTTTGCTAACTTGTTCAGTTGCATGTAATACATCCTGTAATTTCTTGTCCTCTGCACATGCAGAAAAGGTAGAAAGTTTTTGTTTTAATACAGACAAAAGAAATTGCTGGTACTTAAACATATGGAATTGACAATTTAAAGCTCTAATGGAAAGAGTAGCAGAAGTATACACCTTTTTGCCCCATCTGTCTAAAGCACGAGAATCCTTTTCAGAAGGAAGATGATTTTTAGCAGAAGTGGCCTTAGCACCCTTGGGACCCTGAGAAATAGTTTCAGGATCTGCAAAGGGGTTCTTGAACAAAAATTGATGGGAATCAGGAACTCTGTAAAATCTATCAGGCTTAGAAGGAGCAGGAGGGAAAGAATCTGGAGTCAGGTTAGCTTCAGAAAAAGCATCATCCATAATATCAAGAACAGGTGGAATAGCCAAAGGTCTGTGTTGTGGGAGAAGAAGAAAATCCCTAAGCCTCTTCTTGGAAGCAGAGTATTCCTGACCCTCCCAATGGAAATGCTCTCTCATTTCATGCAAAGTTTCCCCAAAGGAAAAATCCTCAGGGGGAGAAGCAGAGGGAATGGAGTCCTCTGAATCAGAATCCTTATAAGGAGGGAAGGAATAATCCTGTCCAGAGGAAGAGACTGAAGAAACAGAAGCCTGAGCAGAGGAATCATAAGGAGAATCCTGTCTAGGCCTTTTTTCCAGGGGGGGGGGTGAGAACCCCTAATCATAGTAAGCAAATCTTCAGCCATCCTTAATAATTGCTTCTGTGTCTTGGGAGCTGTATCCGAAGAAGCTTGAGTAGAAGCCCTTGGCTTTACTGGAGTCTTTGACTTTGCCTTTGTCTTTGTAGTAATAGTGATATGAGAAGGCCTGAAAACCCCTTCAGAGGCCGGTACCTGCACAGCGGTTCCAGACCCATCTGAAGGAGCAAAGTTCGAAGGTCCTGCAGCAGTAAGAATACTGAGCCTAGATGGCTCCCCATGGGAGTCCGTGTCGGCCATTGGTTCCGAAGGGGCTGATGACAGGAGCTGCAAAAGCACCTCACTGACGACCGCCGAACCCGAAGCTGGCTCCGGCTGCACACTATCCTGTTTGGACCTCGGAGGCCTATCCTTGTCCTTGCGTCTTTTATGAATTCCGAATGCCGGTAAAGTATCTGAAGACATTTTGTAATTAAACCGTCTGCCAAAATAATTCAAGGCCCAATCATACCGACGTTTAATAGTACGAGAGTTAAACCTGGTGCAAAACCAACAACAAGAAACGTCGTGGTCAGGGCCCAAGCAAGGAAGACAGTAAGAGTGGAAATCTTTATGAGGTATTTGTTTCCCACACGATATACAATTATTAACTTTTTCTGACATCGGAGGAGCAAGAAAAAAGTTTCCCCAACGGGGTACTTAGCTTCAGAAGAGAAGACAACGACTTCGGACAGACGACAAGCAAAAAGCGTTGTTCAGGAATCTGCCAACCAAAAACTTGCGAGCTGCTTTCCACCGCACGGCAAGAAAGACTGGAGAAGATGGCGTCGGCTGTCAGCTTTGTACCTCTGCGTTCTGACGTCAGGGTACTTGCTGGTGCAGCCAACGCCGGACCCAGACTTTGGAATTCTGGCCGACCTTGGGCTGCCTGCCGGCAGGAACACCCTACAGTTATGACTGCAACAGTGAAACACGAAGAACATCACCAATGTTAAAATTTGATATGGCCGCTAAATAAACTAATGGTTGATGAACTTGCTTCTTTCTTTAAAAAGATGGGACAAAAATTTAAGAATGCTATGAATGGGGGCTGAAAAGTGTTCAGTATTATTTAAATGAGCCCAACAACCCTTTTCCATTTGCTGGAATAGAGCTTTCTGGTAGAAGGCTTATGGGAAGATAAAAGTACCTGATGAATATGTGAAGAGAGCATAGGTTGTCTGACTATTAATGGAAATAGGGAAGCCAGGCAGTCAGCCTGAGGCTGGTTATGTTTGGATGAATCATGTCTGTTGGGTGAGATAGGAGGTCTGGAGTCTGATCCAGAATCCAAGCTTGGTGAAGCAAGTGAGAACAAAGGAAGGGGAATCATATCTGTCGAGACCAGTAAGGCACAATGACGACAACTTTGCTCTTCAACAAGCCAGCTTTCTGAAGGAATTTCCAAATTAGCGGTATGGGTGGAAAAGTGTAGAGCAGACTGGGAGCCAATTGTGAAGTAGAGCATTCCTCAATGATTTCCCCCCTGTGAGGGGATTAGGGCAAAGTAGCTGCTGCATTTGTTTAGAGGGGAGGCAAAAAGACTGCAGCTGGCTGGTCCCACTGATGGAAAATTATTTCTGTGATGTTCTTGTTGAGGGGCCATTCATGAAGTAGAAGAATGCAGCTGCTCAGTGTCCATCACACTGCATTTCCCCCAGAATACGAGTTGCTATCAGAAAGCAGGTGGATGAGATTGCCCATTGCCAAACACAGAGCTTCTTAACACAAGGGGTAAGATCTGGCCCCTCCTTGCTTGCTGATGTGCCAAACTTCTGACATATTGTCTGTCTGAACTGCAACAGTCTTCAAAGGGAGAGCATTCTGGAAGGTCTACAATGCTAAAAGCATGGCTCCCATCTCTAGGACACAGATGTGCAAGTTGACCACTTCGGTGGACCAAGTGCCTTGGACTGTTCGCCCCCAGAAAATGCCCCCTACCCTAGTTGGAAAGCATCTGTGGTCAATATGGCCTTGGGCTGAGGGGGGATAAATGGACGACCTTGTAGAACCTGATCTGATTGAATCCACCAAGTGAAATCTGTCTTACATGTATGAGTGATTTGTACCTGATAAGACATGAGTTGGTAAAGTATTGGCCACTGTGTAGCTAGCATCCACTGAAGAATTCTCGTAAAAATCTGGCTAAAGGTACTAAGGTTATTGGCGCTGCCATGGAACCCAGAGCTTGAAGGAACAGGCAGGCTGAAATCTTGGTACTGCAGATTATCTTTGTGACCTGTGATCACATGGTCTGAACTCTTGAGGGTGGTAGTAAAGCTATGTTTGACTGTGTGTTGAATATCGCTCCTAAGAATTCTGGTCTCTGAACCGGTTTTAGTCATTACTTTTCATACTTTAGGATTATCCCCAGAAGAGAGCAAGTCTGAAGAACCTGATCAATTGACCTTATCAGCTGATGCCTGGTCAGAGCGGAAATGAGCCAGTCTAGATATGGAAACATCTGGAATCTCTGTAATCTCAAGTGAGTTGCTACTAATGCCATGCAGTTAGTAAACACTCTGGGGACTGTGGTCCAAAGGACAGAACTCTGAACTGGTAATGACTAGCTCTCAGCCAGAAGCATAAATACCTTCTGGATCATCTGTTCACCTTTATATGATAGTATGCATCCTGAAGGTTTATTGAGCACATCCAGCCATCCCATCCTTGCCCAGGAATGGGAGAAGGACTGAACCATGGCAATCCGAAACTTCGTTAATTGAACTGACTTGCTTAAATTGTCGAGATCCAAAATTGGTCTTCAGTCCCATGTTTTCTTTGGCACTTAAATAAACCTTAAGTTATGGATTCTATCTGGTCTAGTGGGACCTCTTGTATGACTCTAGCAGTGTTTAAATGTAAATCGCTGCTTGTTCCCTTTGACCGTGTGGGAACACAGGGTATTTTTCTTGAGTTTGGAGGAGGAAGGGAAAAAGGAATTGTATAACTTCTGGAAATAATCCTCTGCACCCAAGGATCTTTTGTTAAGTCTAGCCAGACTCTTTGGTGCAGGGATAAACATCCCCTGACTGCCTCAAGAGGGCGGGAATCTAGCATTTTTCAGGAGTGCTGGTAGGATCTGTCAAAGGAGGATTCTGTGGACTCCTGGTTTTGTGGGCCACCTCTGTTGTGGGCATCATCATCCATTAGAGATTCCTTCTCTGCCTCTGGGGGAACCCTCCTCCATGTGCATCTTGGAATGGACCCAAAGACCTCTTGAACCACATTTTTAGACCACCCCACTGAATCCTGGAAAAGGATCTTTGAGGGATCAAAACCATATGTCCACAGCAGACAGGTCTTTCCATCCTTTTCACACCTGGATATTGTGTCCTTCACCTTGGGGCCAAATAGGGCATGCCGTCAAAGGAAGCACTAATAAATGAGGACTCGAAAAGCTCCGCAAAATCAGACAAGTACATCCAGGCTTGCCTTCTAATGGAAATGCTTGAACCTGTTGTCCTTCAGCTACATATGAAACCAACTTCATGGAGGAATTAAAAATAGATTGTAGGGTTGCCAACTGAGAAACCACAGATGACTGAACTTCAGAAACAGCACCCGAGAGGCTGTTTGACAACTCCTAATCAAATCCCTCTGAAATCTTGTAAAGTGTGCCAAATAATTCAGAGACTTTAAAGTGAACGTGGCTGAAGTATAGACATGCCTCCCAAATCTGTCCACCACCAGTGACTCCCTGTTGGGGAGATGGGACAGTGGAACTCTCATAGAATTCATAGATTAGTACTAGGCTAAGTGCCCTTGCGAGCCATTGTAAGCCTAGCCAATTAGTCCTTGTGAGACTCAAACCCTGCACCTTGTGTTTGTAAGGCAAACACCTTAACCATTAGGCCATCCTCCCAACTCTCCTCAGCAAGTTCCTTCTTGGTGGCCACCGCTACGACAATGGCATCAACGGGCACCCCTTTTCCTCATAACTTCTTGTCCATGGGCGGTGCCATAATCTTATCTGGTCTCCAAGGTATAGGTTCAATGGTATGAGGTTCCTTCCATGCCTGCTGAGAGATCAACTCAATGAGCTCATCAGTGGGTAGAGTCACCCAGGAGGTACATGAGCCAGTACCGAAGGCCTCCAGGAATATGGACTCCTAAGATGAAGTGTTGCTGGGTGTCCAGACACCTGTTTAAAGATTTCAAGGATGTCTCCAAATGAGACATCTTCACAAGATGACAGTGGGGACCCTTCACCTTCATCAAAATCTGTCTCTTCTGTGATGGACTCCTCTGGTGAGTCTAGATGCTTCCTCATGCATGTCACCTTCTTAGGAACCTCCTCTGTGGGATGATCTAGAGGGGTATCGGAAAAAGAAAATCAAGATCCCCTGTGGGGAAGCCTGGCATCTTGGTATTGGCTGTCCATGTGGAAAGATCTGGTAAGACACTGAATACAGATGACAGGGTTGATGACCTAGGATATGAGGGAGTTGGATCCCATCTGTTGTTGAAGCAGAGAAAACTCTCTGCAAAATCTTGAAAGCAAATCACCCCAGAGAAAGGGAATACCTCAGATCTGAGAAGGCAAGCTTCTGGACTGTGGCCCTCCCCTGCTCCAAAGGCAGAATTGCCAGAGATGGAAGCCTGAGTCAAGCTATCCAATGCCAAGGATCCAAGGTGCACAGATGGCACCAAAAGCCTCGGAGTTTACTGCAATACCTTGGATCCGACAGGGAAGCTTTAGCTTCAAGAGCTCTCCGGATCAGATGGGATCACAGCACAAAGAGTAAGCTTAAGATCAGAGAGATACCAATCCTCAGATCTGAGCAGCTAGGATCCACAGACTATGAGAACACTGAAGGAGTCAGAGGAGGAAGTTGTAGTGGGAGATCCAACAGAAACCCAGACCTCCTGACCCAGAGGGATATGAGCAAAGGAGACAATCATCTGACCCTCCGTCACGTTTATCTTCCTCACCACTTTCCACATCTTTTTTTTTTTAATTTCTCCTAATCTTTCAGTTTCTAATACCATGACGGGAATGGACCCCATTCATAAGTCAAAGTATGATTAAAGTTCATGAAATTAGCATTGTTTTTATCGTTGAAGTCAGCCAGAAGTGCTCTTCGCAGCACCTGCAATGTGCCCAGTAATGATTCCTTCTGCAATTCGTATGGAACTACATGTATTGGTAACATATCTAAATATGATCGAAGATTCTTATTTAGAAGACCCGTTGTTGCTGCTACTATTGGAACTGTCAGGGTATCTTTCTTCCACATTGCTCTCATTTCTGCATGCAAATCCTGATATTTTAAGACTTTCTCTCCCTCTGTACGCAAGACACTATAGTTACTGGGTGTGGCGATTTCAATGATCAGTGCTACTTTTGTCTTCTTTTCATGGGACACTATCTGGTTTTCTAGCATCTATCTTTTGAACTGTTGGCAATGGGTGATCCAATGTGATGTAGACCATTTTCTATGATGCTTTCTGACTCATGTTTTCACTGTTTTTCAGCCACTTCAATACCATAATGTTTGCACAATCCCCAGTGCAACAGTCTTGCCACATTATTATGCCTCTGTGTACAGTCCTTCTGCCATTAGTATGTAATAACCAGCAATGAGGTGTGAAAAAGTACAGTTTTGTACCTACCATAAATGTAGATGTCCGAACTGGATAGCATCTGCAGTCATAACAACTGGGTTGTCCTGTCGTCAGGCAGCCCTTCAGTCGGCCGGATTCCAAAGTCCGGGTCCGGCTTCGGCTGATGTCGCACTTCACCCGACGTCATCTCTGCTGGTCTTCGGGTATAAAGGCATCAGCCGACGCCATTTTCTTCAGTGTTTCTTGCCCCAGATGCCAGTTGCCCTCCCTGGAAGGCTAAATTTTGGATAAATGCCAATGTTTGCAGAAGGATAGAAGGCAAACTCAGAAAATAAGCATGTATGTACATATATACAAACAAATACACCATAAGAGACTCCCCCCACCAGCTAGCTATTAGGAGGGTAAATACCCTAGGAGTACCACAGAGGGAAGGAGGGAGGTAATCCTGACTGCAGATGCTATCCAGTTCGGACATCTACATTTATGGTAGGTACAAAACTGTACTATGTCCTTCATGGATGCATCTGCAGTCATAACAACTGGGTAGAATACCATAGCCAACTAAGGGGAGGAAAAATAGATTATGGTGTGGTTAGGATCCCTTGCAGTACAGCAGTGGCAAACCCTGCTCGGGATCTGGAGTACAAAGGTAAATTATAATGCTTGGCAAATGTATGCACGGAGGTCCAAGTAGCCGCCTCAATAATGTCCTTGGTTGCCACTCCTCGTAAGAAGGCTGTGGTAGTGGCTGTTGCCCTTGTAGAATGAGGCCTTATGTTCTGTGGAATTGGTTTTCCATGGAAGGAGTAACAGAATCGTATGCAATTTCCTATCCATTTGGAGATTGTCTGTTTGGAAATAGGTTTTCCTTCTCTTCCTGTTGCATAGGCTACAAAAAGCTGGTCAGTTTTTCTGTTACTTTTTGTTCTGTCCAGGTAGTAGCGTAACTGTCTATGTACATCCAAGGTATGCAGCATTCTTTCCCCTCTGTTTTGAGGGTTGGGGAAGAAGGTAGGTAGGTGGATTGCCTGGTTTAAAGACACTCTGGATACCACCTTAGGCATAAATGTAGGATTAGTCCTCATGGACACTATCTTGGTGGAAGATTAGGAAGGGCTGTACTGCCATTAGGGCCTGAAGTTCAGACACCCTCCTTGCTGAGGTTATTGCCAGTAGGAAAGCAGTTTTCCACGATAGATGCTGTAGCTCTGCTGTTGCTGCTGGCTCAAAAGGTGCGAGTGTCAGCTTTTCTAGTACAAAGTTCAAATCCCAAGCTGGCAATGGTGGTTTCCTAGGGGGTTTTACATTCTTAATCCCTCTGAGGAACTGCCTGAGTAAAGGATGTGAAAAGACAGGTGGATCAAAGCTGTATTCTGCTGAAATAGCTGATGCATGTATCTTGATGGAGGAGTAGGACAGGCCTGTATGCAGAAGTTCTGCCAAATACTCCAGAATGTTAGCCATATCTATATTTGACACATCCTTTCCTCTTTCAGCACTCCAAATGACAAATCTTTTCCATTTTCCTGCATAGTTCCTTCTTGTTGAAGGTCTGCGGGCTTCAAGGATAATGTCTTTCACCCTTTGGGAAAGTTCTGGATTAGTTGTTGCTATGTAATGTTCCATGCAGTCAGTTGCAACGTTTTTGGTTTGGATGCATGATGTTGTAGTTGTTCTGAGTTAACATCAAAGGCCTCAGGGGTATTGACCACATCTTGTTCGAGACATGCTCCTTAGCAATGGGTACCAGTGTTGTCTTGGCCAGTTTGGAGCTATCAGGATTATCGTTGGACGCTCCTCCTTGATTTTTAGTAATACCTTGTGTAGCAAGGGAAGAGGTGGGAATGCATATGCTGTCAGACCTTTCCAGCTGAAGGAGAGCGAGTCCACTTTCCATGCAAGTGGGTGGAATGTCCTTGTGCAGAATTTTTGAGCTGGTGATTGAGAGGGAAGCGAATAGATCTATCTGTGGCATTCCCCATTTCTTTGAGATGGTCTTGAAGATGTCCGGGTGTAGCATCCATTCGTGAGCATCCGAGGTGGTTCTGCTTAACATGTCTGCTAGAGTATTCTCCTTTCCTGGTACGAATATTGCCTGTAACTGGATGTTGTAGCTGAGTGCCAGGTTCCAAAGGTCCAAGGTCATTCTGCACAGGGGGTATGAATGAGTGCCTCCCTGTTTGTTGATGTACCACATGACAGTGGTGTTGTCTGTCCTTATCATCAATTGTCCTTCTTTGAGGAATGGTCTGAAGTTTTGGATTGCCAGTTTTACTGCCAGCATTTCTTTTAGGTTGATGTGCAGGTGAAGCTGGTCCTGGCCCATAATCCTTATGCGCATTTGCCCAGCATGTGAGCCCCCCATCCTAGGTCTGAGGCGTCTGTTGTGATGGTTTGGCTTGCTTGATAGTTGTGAAAGGGTAGGCCTGGGTTTGACTGGCATGCTTGAGCCCACCATAGGAACTCCTGTTTTAGGCATGGTATTAGTGGAATTTCTGCTTCTAGGCTGTGCCTGTGTTGGGACCATAAATTCTTTAGGTACCACTGTAGTTTTCTCATATGTAGCCTGGCATGTGGAACTAAGATTATGCATGATGCCATGAAGCCCAGGGCCTGCAGAACTTTTCTTCCTGTTAGCTTGTTCCGTCTTGTTAGTGCCAAGAAGTAAAGAGGGAGTTCTTTTTGTTTTTCTGTAGTTAGGAATGCCATTTGTTTTACTGTGTCCAATTCAGCCCAAGAATGTCCTTGTTTGGGATGGTATCATCCTTGACTTTTGTAAATTGACTGTGTATCCCAGAGCTTGTAGCAAGTAAATGACCCTTTGTAAATCTGTTGTCAGCTTGCTTGGGTTGTCCCCTTGTAGCAGACAGTCGTCCAGGTATGGATAAATTTGAATTCCCTGTAGTCTGCAGTGGGCGATCACTGATGCCAGGCATTTTGTGAATACTCTGGGCAGTAGATAAGCCAAAGGGCAATGCTGAGAATTGATAGTGCTCTGATCCTGCAAGAAATCTGAGGTATCTTCTGCAAATTGGTCGGATGGGGACGTGCAGGTATGCCTCCTTGAGATCTAGAGTTACCAGCCAACACTCCTTGCCCAGCATGGGAAGAAGTTGCTGTAGAGTCAGCATTTTGAATTTTGGGACAATGATGTATGTATTTAAGGTGGACAGGTCAAGAATAGGTCTCCAACTTTTTTCCTTTCTTGGAACTAGGAATAGTCTGGAGTAAAATCCTTTGCCTTGTTCTGTTCTTGGAACTCTTTCCACAGCTCTCATCTTTGTTAATTGCATTATCTGTTGTAGAGCTTCTGTTTTTGATTTGGAGGCAGGTTTGGCATTCCTCTTTTGACTGGTAAAGTGTGGAAGTGGAACCGGTAACCTTGGTCTATGGTTTGCAAAATCCACTTGTCTTTTGTGACATAGTGCCAGTTCTTTGAAAATAAGGTTAATTTTCCGCCTAATGGTGCTGCTATTTGTTCCCTGGTAGGCGGAGTTAGAATCAAGTCACTGTTGTTGTGCTGTTGTAGTGGTAGTGGCTGTGTCTGTGCCTCTGTTATTACCTTGCCACTGTCGTCCTCTGTAGGCACCCCCTCTGGATTGATTTCTGCCTCTGGAACGTCTATTCCTGCCCCTTTGGGATCTTGTGGAGTCAGGAAAGGACCAGTTTTGGCAGGCCAGTTCCTGCTAAACCTTGGGGCTGAACCTGCAAGAAATCTTTACTGTTTGGACAGATTTTGCCTTTTCTTCCATTTTCTTCATTACCTGCTGGGCAGGCGTACCAAACAAACTGGCCTTATCCATAGGAGCATCTAATAACTTAGCTTTAACATGATCCGGTAAGACCTGTTCCTTCAGCCATGCATGTCTTCTTATCACTGTGCCAGTCATGGCTGATCTAAATGAAGCCTCCAGTGCATCATAGCCACATTTCAGTGAATGGTTACTAACCTGTTGTATGTTATTTACCATCTCTAATACATATTTCTTATCTATAGAGTCATCAGAGGATAGCTTTTTAGTTAACTGATCAAGCATAAACTCTTGGTATTGTATCATGTGAAACTGACAGTTTAAAGCTCTGGCTGAGAGAGTAGCTGAGGTGTAAACCTTTTGCCCCATCTGTCTAAAGACCTGGCTTCCCTTTCAGAAGGAATAGGATTTTTTGCTGTGGTCGAGGCTACTGCCTTAGGCCCCTGGGATATAGTTTCGGGGTCTGCAAGTGGGGCCTTGTATAGGTGATGATGGGTGTCTGGTACCCTGTAAAATCTATCTGGTTTGGCAGGGGCTGGAGGTAAAGAATCTGGTGCAGTGCAGACATCATTAAAAGCATCATCCACAACAGATAGGACAGGAGGTATAGCTAAGGGCCTATGTTGTGGAAGGTGCAGAAAGGTCCTAAGTCTTTTCTGGAATCTGAGTAATCCTGTTGCTGCCATTGGAAATGTTCTCGCATGGCATGCAAGGTTTCCCCAAAGGAGAATTCTTCTGGTGGGAAGCAGCTGGGATGGATTCTTCAGCATCTGAGTCTTCATAATTGGAGAAAGGAGCCTCTGGCTGGTCTGTAATATCTGAGTCATCCGCAGAATCATCAGAGGACCCAGGCTCTGGGGGCTCTGCTCTAGGTCTCTTCTCTGGGGCTGCGAGGCCCTGTCTGGGTGAGATTGAGATCCCTAATTAAGGTTATTAAATCTTCTGCCAGAGTAAGCATTTGTGCACTAGAAGTGGGCCTGGTTGAGGGGGGCTTAACAGGCACTGATTTAGTAGACTTGGCTGCTTTAGCCCTGGCAAAGGCCTTAATTGACATGGCTGCAGGAGGCCTAGCAGCACCACGTGCTGGGGTAGAGACATCCAAAGGGATGGTGTCTGATAAGTCACTAGGAACCACTGTAGTAGGTAAAATATCTGAGGTCGATTCAAGTAAAGTAGCAGGAACCTCAGAAGTAGTCATAGATTCAGCTGTGCTTTGATCCGTTTTCTCGGTTTCGGCCGAAACCGAGACACTCGCGGTTTGCTTAACCATGGTTTTGGCCGAAACCGTGGACCGCGAGTGTCTGTCTTTTTCTTTGCGTTTTTTAACAATTTGGGAAGTCAGAGGATCCGACGGCATAATGTACGCAAAATCAGAACCGAAAAACTGTTCAGCAAACTCCGACCGACGCCTAAGCGTTCGTCGGTTGAATGAAGCACAGGCCGAACAGGCTGCTACGTCGTGGTGTGGGCCTAGACAAGGCAAACAGTAAGAGTGGAAATCTTTATGAGGTATTTGTTTCCCACAAGTTAAACAGTTATTGACTTTTTCTGACATCGGCTGAGGCAAGAAAGAGTCCCCAACGGGGTACTTAGCTTTGAGAAGTCTTCGAAGTAGTATTCGGTAGTAGTAATCTCTGGATCCGACCGACCGGCACTTAAGAACAGCTTCTGCTTCGGGCGCCACGCGGCAAGAAAGACTGAAGAAAATGGCGTCGGCTGATGCCTTTATACCCGAAGACCAGCAGAGATGACGTCGGGTGAAGTGCGACATCAGCCGAAGCCGGACCCGGACTTTGGAATCCGGCCGACTGAAGGGCTGCCTGACGACAGGACAACCCAGTTATTATGACTGCAGATGCATCCATGAAGGACATCTGTTTCTAATTCTGTTTTACAAAACCTACATTTGTCTGTTTCTCCCACATGTTCAATGGAGTTTGTAAACCAATGTGTACATAAGCCCACTATCTTGGGCCACCAATATTAACCTTTCATCTCTTGGTTTGAATTCACCTCTCCTTAACAATTCCTGCATTTCATCCTGATCAACATGAGGTTCTTCCAGAAATGTTCTATACTTTCAACAATATTTATGCATTTTCCACATTACTTGCCTTCTCATCTGGTCCTTCACCTTATGTTCTTTCTTTTGTTTTTTGGCACATTCAGTTGCTGCCTGATTTCTATCTACTTCTGGTTTGATTTCCATTCCTGCTTAACATAGATATGCTTCTGCTAGACTAATCAAGGAAGCCATCTTAGATTTATTCTCATGTTTCAAAACTCACACTACATTTGGGTCTTGCCAGGTCAGCGGGTGTGTGCAGTCCCACAATTGCAGATCTATACATGTAATCAGTTTCAAGGATGCCTATACCTCCTTTGAAACGAGGAATAGACAATCTTGGTATGCACTGATTTTTATAAATCATTTGGTTAGCATGAAGCATCCTTCTTGTTTTCCTGTCTAATCTAGCCAACACATTTTTGGGCCAGTCAATCACTCCAAAACTGTAAGTTAAGACAGATAGAGCCAACTGGTTTATAGCTTGAATTTTGTTCCTAGATGTCAACGCTATTTTCCGGATTAATTTATGTCTTCTGAAGTACTCCTAAGTTTTATTCACATTTGTTCATGTTTTATTGTTGATCATCAGTTCCCAAATATTTATACACTCCCTCTTGTTCAAGTTCTTTTATATCGCATTCTTGTCTCAAAACAAAGTTTTTCTTGGTGCTGCAGTTTTCCTGCTTTAAAGGTTGCATTTGCACATTTATTAGACCAAATGACATTCTTGTATCATCTGAGAAAGTTTTCACAACTTGCAGTTGTGCTTTCAGTTCCTCATCTGATGAGGTACACAGTTTTAAATCATTGACAAAGAGAAGATAAGAAGTCTTTACACTTTGTTTTCTAAGAGCCAAATTACAGCCATGGCCTAAGCTGTTAAGTACACAGCTTAATGAGTTAAGAAAATGACAGAATAACAGCAGTGACAGAGTCACCCTGGAATATCCCCCTTTGAATTTTTATCCCTGGAATAATAATGTCCTTTATCATAGGCTTAATTGTAAAGTGGTCTGCCACTGTTTCATGGTCACTGTAATATAGTCCATCAGTGTAGGGTGTACCTCATAGATTTTTAAGCACTCTTATCCATGAATGTGGGATGCTTTCGAATGCTTTTCCTCTGAGGGACTTCTGGAAGAATGACTGGAAAACACTAAAGACGACCTGGGTAGGTCCAGAAATGGGGAAAGCACCTTGAAAGTTATTGGATCCACTAATGGTGAATACAGAGTTCTTGGTAAAATAACAGAAGTACCAGCAACAGCTGGATCCAACTTAGACAGCATCAGATCTGAGAATGACAGATCAGATAATTTTAGCTTCCTCAGATCTGAAGAATTCGATCAGTTTCTTCGGATCAGAGGGTGAAGTCGGTTCTTTCGGAGACCTCTTCTTTGAGGACTCGAGCACAGGAGGAAGAAAGCGGCCTCAGAGACAAAGATTTGTTTTTGTCTTGGTTTCTGGAGAGATCTCTCCAGATACAGCCTCTCCCAAAGATGAAGGCAAAATACATTTAGAATGAGTTTATTCTTGTGTTCAACTAATGCTCTTGGGTTAAACCCATAGCGAACAGTACAATCTTCCTGTAAATGAAGCAGTCCTAAGCAATATACATAAAGTGTGGGCATCTGATAAAGGGAGCTTATGCACACACACAGTACATTTCTTAAAGCCTGCTGGAGCTTTACCCACCAAGCTGTCACGCCAACAAAAAACAAGAAAGGGAAAACATTTAACTATTTCTATTGCTACTTTTTTTTTTAAACACAGATGGGTAAAAAGCAAAGAACTACTGCCAACAATAATGCAGAAACTACATAAAATGTAGTACTAAGGAAAGATAACAATAGTATCAAGAGGTATCAGAGTACAAGAAAAGGAAGGAAAATAAGAAATTTAGCACAAGACTCATAAAAAAGGGGTGCAATAGGTAAAGGAAAAACAACCTAAGTAGAGAAGGGAGAATTAAGCAAATAGGTGCAATTGTTTATAAATGTATCTAGATATCTCGAGTATGTTGGAAACCACATCTTTCACTGAAAAGCAGCAAACGAGATCTGAGGTAATTGGGATTGGTGTACTGTGGGTAAGGGAGAATGTAGGGAGAAGCTAGAGTTCTTGTAGGGAGAAGCTAGAGTTCTTGGCTGCCATGAGCTTTAGCAATGACAGTGTCTGATCTGAAGGAACAGATCTGAACCCATAAGATGAGGATAGAATGAAAATTGACGACACCAGATATGGTCTTATCTCATGTGGTTTAACACCCAAAGGAGCTATTACATTGGCCCATACGTCATATCTGTCCATTTATTTTGTCTTCTTTACTTAGAATCGTTACCATGTACTTCCGTTTTTCATTTTCTTCTGCTTTCTTTTCTGCTATGCCCCCTTTGCCTTCTTTTATCTGTGTATGTTTTCTTTTCCATCTCACCACTATTCTTCAGGATCGTCTTTGAATCCTCTGGTTGCATTTTCTCCATAATGTCCCCCCAGAAAACATTGTCATTTTCTGGCTCACTCTTGATCACCATTTCTTTAAGTAAATTATCCAGCAACTCTCCTGACTGAAGGGCTGTAATTATATATCCATCACCTGCAGACTCATCTCCAAACATATTTCTCTGAAACATCTCAGAATCCTGCACATACTTTCTGGTCTCAGTATTTGCCTTTACCTCTTTTTCTCTCATCACTCCATTATCTCCTTCTCTCTCCATCTGATCCCTGTTTCTCCAGGCCATCTCTGTACCTAGAATGGCAACATGAATAAAAGGGTCCCACTTGCAATGAGTAGTTTTTTTTATTTGTATACATATATAGAATTCATATTTTACATATTTTATCATTTAATATAATATTTCCATTTTAATTATCCCCCCACTATTTTACCCACAACCAAAACTATATTTTTCCAGTATGTTTGTCAGTGTCAATTTTCTATTGTATCTGATTCTATTAAGTCTTTCATTCCATATAGCCCATGTTACATAGAATATGATTGTCCATTTTCTTAGCTTCATTCTGGGATCTTGTCCCACTAAACCCATACTCTATCATGACCATGTTTAACATTTCAAAATGAAATAGCTTTTAATAAAATCACATTTACATCTTTTGACAGTTTTGAAATCTCTCATTTAAAAAAAGTTCTGTAGTTTCCAATTCTTTACATTTACCACATATTCTATCCTGTTTTCTCTTGCATGGCATATTTGCTCCCACTGGCAATTTTCCTATGGACAACTTCCACAAAATTCATTGCATTCTTCCATTCTTTTATAATTTCTGTATATCACCATTATTGCTTTCCTCTTATCTAACTCTTTCCATGGACCCACCAAATAAAACATAATTTTAACATGCATTGTTTTCTGTTCATTTCCATCACATTCTTTTAATTTCCACAAGATAAATTTTACTGTAAAATTCTTTCATTTCTTCATTAACACTTTTGCTTTTTTCCACACATCCATTTCTTCCCAGATTTCTCTAGATTTACAATACATTGTTTGTCAAATGTATTACTTTTCAATATTCCTTTTAGTACTTTACATATACTTAAAGAAGCTGCATGCACAATTGGATTTATCACCCCCAATCCCCCTCATTCAGCTTTCATACATAAAATTCCACCTCTTGACCAGTTTCAATCTTGACCCCAAAATAAAGAAAACTTTGTCTGAATATGTTTTTTCATATTTCATGGGCATCCTATAAACATTTACAATACAAGCTGTTTTACCTATTACATTTATTAGCTGGGCTTTTTTGTATGAAAAGCAATGTCTTCCAGAATGTGAGCATGTCTGATTCCTTTAACAACTTTATCCCATTGTTCATGGCTGTATTATGTCCTTCCAGTTACTATTCCTAAAATAACTCTTCATTATATTCCACACTTCCTATAATATGCCATACCCAAATACTTGGCTTTTATCATTATGTGTAAATCAGTTTTTCTTTAACTGTGTACTCAATTTTTCATTAATGTTTTTCCATCCAGACTATTTTTTGCTATAACTGCAATATCAGCATAACTATACATTATTGGTAACTGTTATTTCCTCCATCATTCTATATCCTCTTTTACTTGACATTTTAATTTCCATTACTACTGTGTTTATGGTTACAGCAAAGATCATACTGATTTGCAGGATACCCTTGTTTTATACCACACTATTTACAAATCTTCCCCAATCCAATCATTTACATTAAATTTTACATAACTGTTTTCATATATTGATTTACTTGTACATTTTTTTTCACTTTATGTTGTATGCTTGTAAAATTCCCCATAATGCTTTATACTGATCATATGCCTTACTGACATCACAAATTAATAAAATGGAAACAAAAATCATGATATCAACTACTTCCTTTATTATCCACAACAGGTCTTGACTCCCCTTTCCTTTTCTCCCCCAACAATTCTGATCATGTAATCTTTCTACTTTACATTGTAGTCTTTTAGTTACTATTCATGAAAATTGTATAATCTGTGTTATTCGGTGTAATTGGTCTTCAGTTTATTTTATTTCTTTATCTCCTTTAATATACATTTTATCACATCTGTGCAAATTTCTTTATCATCAATTCCTCTTTCTAGCCACTCATTCATTACCTCTATAAACACCATTTCTTTTGCCAGTCATACATTTGTTTATACATACTATATTCAGTTCCGTCCAAACCTGTAGCTGAATTAACATTAATAACTTTCAAGATCTCACTTGACTCATTTATATTTAATTTTCTCTCTAAATATTCATTATCTTCCTTATTTAATTTTTCACCACTATAAATTTGTTAACTTCTTTTTTACTTTATCAATCTAATGCACATTCTTTAATTATTTTATTTATTTCTCCTTGTTTTTTTAACTTGTTTCCATTCTTTATTTTTTTAATTCTCTTATCTTTTCTTTTACCATCTTACATAAGTACGGTGCTACTTTTTTCCTTGTAAGCAATATTTTTGCTTGTATAATATATTAACTTTACCATGGTTTTTTCTGTGCAATTCTTTTTTCATAAAACACATTTTTCTTCTCTATAAAGTATTTAAATATTTTATTTTTTATTCTATTTTTCTTTTCTATACATTCTAAATTTTTTTTAGTATTTCTTTAATTGAAGCCATATTGTCCAATTTTCGTAATTCTCTCATATACTGATATGTTGTCGCCATAATTCTGAAATTTCTTTTTTCTCCTCAATCTTTTTCATTTACTTTTTTTTATGCCTTTCCTGTTTTAATGTATTCCTCACTTTCGTGAATTCTTATCCAAATTGCTACATGATCAGAGATCCCATTATATTTAATGCCTTTTTGTGCAACTTTTAGGGTTTCTCATATAAAAAAATCAATTTATGTCTTAATTTCATTTCTTTAAGTTCAGTGTTTATTTTTACCATATTTTTAATTTTCTACTTTTCATAATTTCAGTAACCATTTTAACATCACTACTATTCTTTTTATTTCTCAAATTAAAATTAAAATCACCTGTCACTATTACATCCATGTTAACACAATCAGGCATACTTTTAAACACGGTTTCTCTTTTTTTGTCACATATGCATATAAAGCTATTCGTCTATAAACATATTTTTCTATCTTATATCTACTAAGTAGAACTGGGCCAAATATCAACCATCTTTATATTTTCTTGACATAGTATACATATATATCGGAGCACGTTTCTTTACCTATATTCCAAATAACAGTATCATTCCAAAGTTTTTCTGTTGGCAACATTTCGTCTCTTGTTAGCATTCTAATGTCTTCTAACACTATTACTTGACCACCTACTGTAGCACACCATTGTAAAATAGCAATTCTTCTCTTAATATTCATCATACTGTTAATGTTCAAAGTTAATATTTTCAGTTTATAGAAGTTATTAGAATAATCATAACAATTATCTTCCGTATTCTCTCATCATATTTTTAAATTTTCTTTTTCTTTCCCAAATTTTCTTGCCTTTTACTATATGCCACTCTGGCTTTTCTTCAATTGTTTCATCTCTCTCTTTTTCTTTGTCTTTCTCTTTAAATTTAAATACCATTTCTATGTTTTTTTCTTGTTCTGTTTGTGTTCTTGCATAGCATTCTTTTCTAACTCTTTGTATAATTTCATTTTCTTTTTCATTATCCTGTATATCTACCTCACATTCTAACCACAAATGTCTATACTTGCACATTTCTTACACTTCACTTCACATTTCTTTGCATTATGACCTGTCTGACCACATAAATAACATATTTATTGTCACATTCATTAATTAAATGATCACTTTTTCCACAAAAGTTTTTGGTTGTCCTCTGTACCACACAAAACCTCTATTGCCATGCACAATAATACTAGGTATGTGTATCACATTGCCATTTTCCATTTTTTAAATTATTCCACATTCCCAACCCCAATCCATAAACATCTTTCATAGATTTTAGTAGTGTCCACCACTTCTTTACATATTGTCAACAAATATTCTTTGTTCTTTTGCTCCTACTTCAGTTCTAAAATGAATCGAGATTCTTTTTTGTTTGCCTGAAAAAGTCTTGCACAATATATTGACTGTGAAGTGTCTTTTTTTTTCATAGGGCCCCAAAAAGTGTTCCATAGCCTGGCCAGTTTCAAAAAACAAGTCACAAAACATTTCTTTGTTAATTAAAATAAAAGCTCTTACCACTTCAGCTTTTACTCCCAGAGGAGCAATAAAACTGTTCTATACCGCATATCTGTCCAGGTATCCTCCTTTTTTACTGCTTACCCGAACATTTTTTCTTTGCTTCCTTCACCTGTCTTTTCCTTAGCTCCTTCTTCCACTGTTTGACCACAGGACATTTCTGGAACCTTCTCTGGCTCTTTTTCCTTCTGTTTTTCTCCCTCTTCTATTTTTTCCATAATGTCACTCCAAGATACACCAGTTCCACTTTCTGGCTCACTTTAGTTAACTAGCTCCTTCAGATACTCATCCTACAACCCTCCCTTGACTGGAAGGTTGAAATTAATTTTTCTGTCATATCTGCCATTTAATACAGTTTATTTCTGGAAATTTCCTTCTGAATCCATCTCCACCACTGCATTTAGCTCCAGCTCCTTCCTGATCACCTCACCATTAGCAGACAATGTTTTCACTGCTCCCACATCGCCTGAAAACATTTCCATTAGTGTTTCTACATTGTCTTCATTTCCAACACTTAACTTCCAAACTGTCTTGGCTCTCAGCAGCCATGTTTCTCCATGTTCCTCCCAGCTGCCTCTATGCCTGGACAGGAAACAGGAAATCAGGATGTGTAACACCCAATCTCTTCCCCTATGGCAAAGAGTATGGTAAGTTCCTCAATGCCCTGGACAAGTTTCCCTTTGTAGTATGAACACCAGTTCAGGTTGACCCTGAAAAGAGGCCAATAGCCTATTGGTACTAAATTGGTTAACAAAGGGTAAATTAAAAAAATAAAATGGTGCCCTTTTATTAACTTTAGACATATCAGTTCTATCAAGATAATACATAAGCTGTCTGTGCACTTCCAGACTACAAAGAATCCTTTCTCCCATTTTTTTAGGTTCTGGAAAGAAGATACAGAGATGGATGGCTTGGTTTAATGTAAATTCAAGCCACTTTACACAAGAATTGAGGAATTTGTTCTGAAAGAAACTCTGTCTTTATGGAATACCATATAGAGTTGACCCATAAGAGCTTCAGCTTAAGACACACTTCTTGCAGATGTCAGAGAGATCACCAACACTGTCTTCCAAGTAATGAATCACAAATCAGCCTAATGAGCCAGTTCAAACGGAGATGTTAACTTTTTTGAAAACAAAGTTAAAATCCAGGGAGGGTACAATCTATTTTCAAAGTGGGAGCAAATGTGAAACCCCTTCCAAAAATAGCCTGATGAAAAACTAATAAAAGGGGAAGATCCATAGGCAGACATGTGGAGATGGCCAAGACATGAAACTTGATAAAGGAATATGAAAGACAAAAGGATAACTCAAGACAAGTAATGCAAAACTGTGGCGCAGAAACCCCAAATGGACCAAGGTTCTTAGTACGGCAGCAACTAGCAAATCTTTTTCATTTGACCAATATAACATTTCCTAATAGGTTTATTTTCCTACTTTAACACCTGCTGCACATCCTCAGAATACCTGAAAGGTATCAAAATGTAATCATCCAGTCAGTTGTAGCACTTTGAGGTTGGAAAGTAGCCAATCAACCCCTGCCTTATAAGAGTAAATCCATTATATGAAGGCTTGTGCTAATTTGCCCTTGACCAATTCCATAGGAAAGGTGTCTCCACAATGATTTTTGGAACGTCCTTATCAATCTTCATAATAAATGTGGATATCACTGCAAAGGTAAGAAATACATACATGAATATTCCTGACCATGAAAATGTAAGAGCATCCATTTCCTGGGCCTGATTGGAAGGAATCCTTGAGCAGGAGTTCTTCAGTTGTCTGTTTTGAAAGAAGGAAACCAGATCTACTGGAGGAGTTCCCTACAACTTTAGCAATTCCTGAAAGACCCACTCATTCAATTTCCATTCTTGACCGTCTGTCCTGGTCCTTGCTCAGCTTGTCTGCCAAATTTTTCTCTGATGAAATGTAAGAAGCTTGGTGAGTTAAACTGTGCTGATTTGCTACTTCCCAAGTTACCAAAGTCAGCCTGCACAAAGGGGGCAGGTTAGGATATGGTACTCCCCCTTATGTACATCACTGTGGTGCCAATGACCTTGCACATTTACCCTCACAGACACAACTCCACATGCAAAATCCAATGCATCTGTTACAGATTGTGCATGGATATTCAGAGAAAAGGAGAGACATGGATTCAAGGATACCTGGCCTCTCCACCAAAGCAGCTCTCTCTACACAAAGCCCAAACCTGGGATCTGAAATATCTTTGGTGAAGACATTGGAACCATAATGTTTTCAGGAACCACTGAAATTCTCATATGTAATCTAGTAAAGGGAATCATGAGAATCATAAGCACTGAACCCTAGTATCCCAAGGTATGGTCTTGCAGAAGTCTGAGGCTAACTGGAGACCCTCAGGAACAATTTCAGATACAGGTCCACTTTTTCCTGGGGAAGGAATGTCTTTTACATGGAAGAAATGAGAAGGCACCCCAGGAACATTACTGTGTGGGAAGCAATCAAGGACTATTTTTGAATATTGACTTATAATCATAGATTGACAAGGATGGTTTTCAGCCATTTAAGAAATTCAGATACTGAAACAGACTCTGAAAAGAGAAGTTAAATGTCATCTAAATAAGGAAAATGTGAATAGTGCAGGTCTGCAATGAGCTACAGGAGCTAGAAACTTTGTGAAGACCTTTGGAGCTGCAAATAATTCAAAGGGTAGTGCAAAGAAATGGCAGTGTAATCCAGGCAAAGAAAACCATAGAAAACTTCTAACATCTACGGCAATAGGAATGTGATGAAAAAAAAATCTTTCAAGTCCAGAGTTACCAATAAAAATAGAGGAAGAAAGAGAGCTAACAGTTTGTAGGGTCAACATTTTGAACTTTCTCAAAAAGGTTGCGAAAGGACAGGTCAAAAACTGGTCTCCAAGAGAGGTCCTACTTAAGCACCAGAAAAGATTCTTGAATAAAAAGCTTCCTCCACTGATCTCAAGGAACTGGATCTATGACTCCCACATAAAGCATATGGTTAATGACTGCACCAAATAGGCAAGTCTGATATGAAGGATAATGAGGAATCCCTTGAAAAGCAGGGAAGCTTTCCCAAGGCCATCCGTAACCCTCTTGAACTTTTAAAACCCATTTGTCTGAAACTATCTGATGCCAAAAGGTAACGTGAAGAACCAGGAGCTGGAACAGGTTTCAGGTAGTGGTGGTGGTGAGCTGCTGAAATAGTACTTCCATATTATTGGAATGTCCCTTTTTATGGAAGGACCCACTCCTCCTCAAGCTGCCACTTTGTCTACTTTTTAGATACCTGCTGAGAATGTTTATTTTGCTTTTTGTAAAAACAGCCTGAGTTTGCAGCTAAGGGTTTAGCAAGCTTGGTGAAGGAAGGATGAAAAATGAGTAACCTGCAAAATCAAACTTCTCCTTTCATCAAATTGTTTTACTATCCAAGTAATAGAAAGAACACAGCAAGTCTCCTTGTCCAAAGAAGAATTTAACATTTCAGACTTAACAGCTTCAAAAATGATCTCTGTATGCACACAAGCAAACCACCTTTTAACAGAAACAGAAGCTGCTGTCCTGAGCTCAGAGTCAGCAGTGTCATAAGAAGAATGTTTATCTACCCGGAAACCAAACCAATTAAATCATTCAAAGAGAACTTGCCATCTGAAGAGGAAAAACTGCCAATTCTGTTCCTCATATTAACAAAAGACGCAGTTACTTTAACATGTGAGCCTGATAATTTAGAATTCTACAGGCTAGTGTGTCAGAAGAATAAATCTTCTCAAATCTGTTAAAGGTTTTCTTATCCCTGTCAAGGGGGAGGGATTAACATTAACTACACTTTTTTTAACAGCAGGATTTGATACAGAAATAACTACAGGATCAGATCTGGAATATGAAAATAACTATTTATAAGGCTGAGGAAATTTACAAAGTCTGTCTGATATTTAGATGCTGTAGGCTGACTGCCAGGCTTATCTGTAGGCAATGTCAATAACATCCTCCAGCGCTGGTAAAATGGGAGGAATAGCAGCGAGCTGTGGAAATTCAACTTGTAATAAAATCATATAATCTGTGCAGTGCATCAGTACCACAAATTAGTTACAGTACATTCACAATTATAATTATGTACAAATTAGTAATTGTACCTTCAAGATACTGCAGTATAGATAACGTATTTAACCTCTGACTAAACTGATATTTTTGCTACCATCAATTTGTACAGAAGTGCATATGACATGTTTACAGCTAATGTCTGCTCACAATGAAATATCTTATTCATCCTGGAAACAGTTATAGAATATAAAAATTTCTCCATGGGAAACTCTGAGGAAGCATTTTTCTCAGAGTCAGAAACAGGTACTTAGGTTCATAGGTTCATACTAGGCTATCTGCCCAAGGGCATTTATAAGCCTAGCCCATAGTTATGTGGCTTTCGCCACCCCTTTAGTTTGAATAAAACCATGCCTATTATTTTGCTGTGCCTCTGTCAAGCAGTGAAACTGAAGTAATCCCTGGGGTATATCTGCGATCTCCCATCCATTGGTCAAGATTCCTCTTGAACAAGGCCAGCGAGGTGCTCTGCCTCACATGTACCGGGATTTTGTTCCACAGCATAGGGAGTCTCTGGGTGATGAATCTGTCCCTCCAGCACGCTCTATTAATAACCGTGTCAAGGTTTAAGTCTCCCGCCCTTGTGGTTCTGAGGGATCTAGATTTTTTGAGGTGAAGCATATTCATCAAATCTGGGTTTGACATGGCCTTATATGTCAGGCACAGGTCACCTCTGAGCAAGCGGTATGAGACTGAATACAGCTGGAGTTCTTTCAGTCGGGCAGCATAGCACATATTTTTGAGACCCTTTATCCTTTTGGTGAGGAACTTTTGGGGCCTTTCCAGCTGCTGCAGGTGTCGGGTCAGATACATTCCGAACGGGGCATTGTACTCAATCATAGGTCTAACGAGTGATGAGTACAGGGGGACGATGACCTCCCTTGATCTAGATGTGAATCCCTTCATGATCAGGTGGGCAATGTAGAAGGTTTTCCTAACTACTTTAGCAACATGAGTGTCAAACGAAAGGCTACTGTCAACCTGGGTCCCCAGATCCCTGATGACTTCTTCTGTGCTCAGTGGATTGCCACCTAAATGGTAGCTAGGGGTAACCTTGTTTTTCCCGAAGGGTATGACTATGCATTTCTTGGCGTTTAACTTTAGGCCATGGCTTTGGCACCAGTTATCCGTTTCTGTGAGGCCCTTCTGAAGGATATCTGTGTCAGATGTGTTTTCGACTATGGCCCAGTTTGCAGTCATCTGCAAACTTTGTCAGCCATAACCCTCCTGTGTTTGCTTGTACTTCAGAAAAGTAGATGCGAACAAGAGTGGACCCAGGACTGAGCCCTGTGGGACACCACTTGTGACAGGCTTTGAGTCTGACATGGCTCCAGCAACTCTGACCCTGTGGGTTCTGTCACTTAGCCAGTTTGCAACCCATCTTGTGATGTATGGGTTTACATTCAAGCTGATGAGTTTTTCGATGATACCAGAGTGGGGTATTGTGTCAAGGCCTTTGCCAGGTCGAGGTAGGCTGTATGGACTGCCTTTCCTCATCAATGGCCTTGGTGACTGTCTCGAAAAAGTCAACCAAGTTTAAAAGGCATGATCTGCCTTTGACAAAGCCAAACTGGGTTGGATCCGAAGTCTGCAAGTTCCCTATGTCTTTATTTATGAGTTCCATTATGATCCTCTCCATGGCTTTGCAGATAAGGCTTGTCAAGCTAATGGGACGGTAATTTCCAGGGTCGGTGGAGGCACCGCCCTTGTGAAGTGGGACCACAGTTGCCTTGCGCCACTCCTTGGGTACGTATCCTGAGGTGAGGCTAAGATTAAACAGCTGTCCTAACTGCAGGTTTAATTCCTCATTGAGTTCATGGAGCACACAGCCGGGGACACCATCCGGTCCCATGGATGCTGTGTTTTTTGCTTGGAGAGAGCAGTTCTCACCTGGGCGTTGGAGATGTTTGGGGGCTACAATCCTCTGGTATAGATATCTCTCCTTTGGGGAGGGTGAGAAGTTTGCACTGAACCTGTCAGCCAGTATGTTGGCAATGTGTGTAGGTTCAGTAATCTTCACATCATTTTTAACTAATTCTGAGCATATCTGGGAGTTTCCTCCTAGGTTTCTAACATAGCTAAAGAAGGCCTTATGATTGTCTTTTGAGTCCTTGGCGATTTTTCTCTCAAAATTTGCCTTGGATGACTTTATGAGAGCTCTTAGTTTTTTACTTATAATGATCAAAGGTGTCTTACCTTTCAAGGATTTTGCTCTATCTTGTAGTAGCTTCCTCCTTTTGTTGTAGAGCTTGTTTATGGCTGGGGTCCACCAGACTGGACGCTTGCCTTTGGTACAAAGAGTCTTAGTTTTGTTTGGGATTGCCTGATCCATGCAGTCCTGTAGGTGCTGGTAGAAGGTATTTGTAAGTGATTCAGCAGTTTGAGTAATGTTTACCACTGGCTCAGGGGCCTTAAAGGAGACCACACTAGTTTTTTAGAAGTGTGAAGTCGGCTTTTGAGAAGTTTTTCACTGTGGTCTTTTTTATTTCAGGTGGGGGCGGATGAGGACCTCCAGCAAGATTAGTTTATGATCTGATCTCACCAGTGAGGGGTATACTTCCGGTGCTGAACATTGTGATCCCATGTTCGTGATGATGAGATCAAGTATGTTTTCTCCTCTTGTGGGGATGGTGACTAGTTGTTCCATGGCATTTGAGTTTATGAACTCCAGGAACCTTTGGGCTAGAGTGTTTGGGCTTGAGTAGTGTTCCCAGTCTATATTAGGGTAGTTGAAATCACCTAGTATGATGGTGTTTGGAGATACATTTATCCCCTCCAATGTTTTCAGGAAGGCCATGTGAGGTTCCTGAGTTTGAGAGGGTGGCCTGCAACATGCTACAAATTGCAGAGCAGTCTTGCCTATGGTTAATTGCACCTGGATGGTCTCCGATGCATCGTGCGTTGCCACCAACCTTGAGGTGTGGGTGTCCTTTATGAATATGGACACCCCCCCCCTCCTTTCTTGGTGTTGTCCGGATTTTGGGGCCGGAACGCATGATATGAGGTGAAACCTGATAGTGCTGGGGTGCTCTCAGGAGCCTTGAACCAGGTTTCTGTCACAGCACAGACATCGATGTTCTCCATACTGAGAAGGGCCTCGAGTGCGTGCATCTTGAGATTGAGACTTCTGGCATTGAGCAGCATTACCCTTAGTTTTTTTCCTTTTTGTGTTCTAGGGTGGTAGGTTTAGAATTTGAGCCTTGCCTAAAAAAGGCACTATGGGGATGGCAAGAGCCTTTGCCAATATCCGGAAGCCTAGGGGTGACCGGTGCAAGCCGTCCCTTGCGAAGCAGCGTGGCTTGTCCAGCATGTCATCCCAGGCAGACAGACATTGATCCCTTTGAATGACACCAGAATTTAAGCCAATTATTAAAGCTGATCATCTTATCACTGTATTGTGGCATCATTCTAGGTGAAGGTAGGATACTGCTCAAGGTCAGGGTCATATCTGCCTGGGCTACATAATCAGAGAGCTCCTCTATGTCTCTTTTCATGTAGTCCAAGGAGGTACGTCTCAGGTCGTTGACACCAGTGTGGACAATGACTGAGTCATACTTGTACCTGCTGTTGAGAGACCTGAGTGCTTGCGTTATGTGGCGGATTCTAGTGCCCGACAGGCAGCTTACTGTGACCTTCTCCTTACTCAGTCTGGTGAGCGGGACGAAAAAAAGGTAGAAAAAAAATGGAATATGCCCTTTCCTGATAATTAGACAGGGAACCTTCGGAAACAAAGGACGCTGACATTTTTCTTCAACAAAAATGCCAGTCACCTTTCATAGGGTGTAACACCTGCAATAAACTTTAGCTAACCCAATAACTGTATGCCTCTTTTCATAGAAGGGGGCTGACACATGGATGGCACTTTACCCCACAAACAAGTCTATTAGCCCAGCAACACAGGGATGTACTCCTCTCTCCCTCCTCTAACACTGACAAGAATGGTTTTCCCATGTCTAGCAACAGCATTAGAACCAGAGAGGATGCGGCTGAACCCCAGGTCAATGATGGCTAATGAGGCTACAGCAGAAGAATCGACAGAAAAAAAGTAAATAGTCTATGGAACCAGTAGTGGCCACAACAACTTTAGCATCTGAGGTATATACTGAGCCCAATGTGTTGGCAAGGGGCCTTTATTTTTTTTTCTTAGGTCCAGAAGACAGAACTGTGGGACTAGTACGCTGTTCCATGACTCTGCCGAAAAAGGAGCCTAAATCTTGGTTAGCACAGACAGTCAAGTCAGTGACAGGTAAGTTGTCAAAAGTAATGGTCATAAGCAAAATACACAACCTCCCAAAACACACTTGCTTCTAATAAAACACCAAGTTCCACACAATAAGCGCATTTCCCCCCATGAAAAGTGCTTAAAATGAGTACAAACAGTAGTAGTTAATCGAATATATAGTCTGTCAGACCAGCCAGTCGAGATCATTCCATAACACACACATTTCCCAACAAAAACAATGCTTCCTAGAGAAAACATCACATTTTAACAGAAAATAAAATTATGGAAGGTTTTCCAAAAAAAATTAACATATCTGCCCAGCAATGGAAGAGTGTTAGCCAACCATCATGAGGTACATATATAGGAAAGACTAATAGAACCTTAAGATAAAGGATACAAGAGCATTTGTATGCTATACATAGAGAGAATGAAGGGAATGCCCTAGCCAAGCATGTACTACAAAATGACACCACACATGCCTTTAGATTTTTAGTAATAAGACAGTTAACAGAGACTGAAAGACTTGGTAATATTGGCAATAGACAGAAAAAGCTGAGGCAAAATGGATAATTAAGCTATCTGCGAATAAAGGTCATGGTCTTAATGATAAATTTTCATTGAGACCATTATTAGATAAACCTTTGAAACATTAAACATTAGTAATATGTTTCACTATCTAGTATATGTTTTAGTATGTTTTAACATTTTACTATTCATTTATTAATATGAGATTTTTATTATATATTTATATAATTTTTATGGAAAGGAAATGATGTATTTTTGTAACTTGCATGTGACTTGCTAATGTGTTCTTTATTGGTGCTTTACTTATAAGTTGATTTAAATTTCATGGTTTGTTGAAGTCTGATGAAGCGTTCCAAGCAACGTGAAAGCGCTTACTTATTCGAATAAAGGACTTGTCTTTTCATACATCTGGTTTGCTTCGTTTGTTGTGGAGTATCATCCTCTTCTGATTTTGGATTTGTGCTTTTTTTTTGGGAGGTGATACCTTACCCTGACAGTGTTCTTTTCTTGCTACACAAGAGAAGCATTCTCTAAGGGCAGCAAAAACGTACTGAACTGCTTGGCTCCCAGGCTGCAGGTTTTCTCCACTTAAGAGTTTGTACAATCAGCAGGGAGGAGCAGGTGGAAGGTGCTGAAGGCTTTAGAAGTCTGTCCAATCATTATATCACAGACAGGACATAACTCATATACTACTGTAGCAGTGACTTATGAATGAGCAACTATATTTACTAAGCTGCAACCATCCACATGCTTGATTACCCAGAACCCATTTCCTATTTTAACACCTGAGCTCTGAAGAGGCAAAACAGTAAGTTATGTACTCACCAAAACATTAGATGTATGTAGTCCATCTCGCCTCACATTCTTCACCTGTGGGTTCGGAGCAGAATATCGGCTCCGACTTGGCCTATTTACTAGCTCAAAAGTCTTTGATTGGCTGGGCTAAGATGGTATCCCACAATACACTGCTCCACATCCCCAGATAGTACAGTTGTGTACACCTACCATAAATGTAGATGTTCAAGTGTCTTCACTGTTGCAGTCATGACTGTAGGGTTTCTCCCCTGCCGGCAGGCAGCCCTCAGTCGGCCAGAATCCCAAAGTCTGGGTCCGGCGTCGGCTGTTCAACCATGCTCCCTGACGTCAGAGCGCCAGGAGTACAAAGCAGACAGCTGACGCCATCTTCTCCAGTTTTTCTTGCCCCAGATGTCAGGAGTCCCAAAATGAAAAAGGTCCCATAACCTATGCAAATACACCTCAGAAGAATGGTGAAGAAAGGAACTACACAAAGGTAAAAACAAGAGGGGACAGGCGGGAGGGAAACCCAGACTGCAACAGTGAAGACACTCGAACATCTACATTTATGGTAGGTGTACACAACTGTACTATGTTCATCGTGTTTCACTGTTGCAGTCATGACTGTAGGGTAGAATCCCAAAGCTGAAAGAAAGGGAGGTGGTCACAATGAAGAAGGGGCGGCTAAAAGGCCCTACAAGACTGCAGAGGCAAAGCCTGCCCTAGACTTAAAGTATAAAGGTAGATTTGTAGTGCTTAGAAAAAGTACGCACTGAACTCCAAGTTGCAGCTTCCAAAATGTCTTTGGTAGGAACTCCTCTGAGGAAGGCTGCAGAAGTGGCAGCAGCTCTGGTGGAATGAGTTCGTATACTCCCTGGGATTTGCTTTCCATGGTGTAAATAACAAAATCTGATTCCATGAGCAATCCATTTAGAAATGGTCTGTTTAGAAATGGCTTTACCTTGGGAACTTGAAGCATAAGAAACAAACAATTGTTCTGATTTTCTGATGTCCTTGGTTCTGTCCAGGTAAAAATGTAGCTGTCTGTGTACATCCAAGGAATGTAAGATCCTTTCTCCTTTATTTTGAGGAGTGGGGAAAAAGGTTGGCAAGTGGATAGTTTGATTTAAAGTCACTTTAGAAACCACCTTAGGCATAAAAGTAGGATTAGTCCTCAAAGATATCCCGTCTTGATGAAAAATAATATATGGTTCCACAGCCATAAGAGCTTGTAACTCTGAAACCCTCCTGGCAGAGGTTAGGGCTAACAGAGTAGCTGTCTTCCAAGATAAGAACTTGTGTCAGAAGAAGCAGCAGGCTCAAAAGGAGGCAAGGTTCGTTTTTCCAAAACATAGTTGAGATCCCAAGCAGGAATGGGAGGAGATCTAGGAGGCCTTAAATTCTTAGCTCCCCTGAGAAACTCTCTCATGAGCTGGTGGGAAAAAATGGGAGGGTCCGAATTATAATGAGCAGAAATAGCAGAGGCATGAATCTTAATGGAAGAGAAAGAGAGACCCTTATGTAAGAGGTCGGACAAGTAAAGTAAGATTAAAGTAATGTTAGGAAGAAGAGGATCAGAATCCTGAGCCTGCATCCAGGAACAAAATCTTTTCCATTTTCCTGCATAAGATTTTCTAGTGCTAGGACGTCTGGCTTCTAAAATGACATCCATAACCTGCTTGGGTAGTGAAGAAGAAATCAAAGGTCCTGGATTAACCAGGCTGCCAGGCAGAGAGTTCTGACATGAGTGTAGAACCTGACCCTGATGTTGGGACAGAAGGTTCGAAGACTGAGGTAAAACCCAAGGGGGCTCCAGGCATAGGTTTTTCAGCGTTGGATACCAAAACTGCCGAGGCCAATTTGGAGCCAGCAAGATCATCTTGGGCTTGTCCTGTTTTATCTTCAATAAGACCCATGGATGAAGAGGAAGAGGCGGAAAAGCATATCCCGAGAGGTTCCTCCAACTGAATGACAGGGCATCCACTTTCCAAGCTTTTCTGTGGAAGGTCCTGGTGCAAAAATTCTGTAGTTGATGATTGAGATGGGATGCAAAGAGGTCTATGTGAGGACATCCCCAGACTGCTGTTATCATCCTGAATATTTTGGTGTCCAGCATCCATTCGTGTGGATCCGAAAGGTTTCTGCTCAGACTGCCTGCCAGGAAGTTTTGTTTCCCTGGTAGGAACTGAGCTTAAAGATCCAGATTGTAAGCTAGAGCTGTGTCCCAGAGATCCATGGTTAGTCTGCAAAGGGGGTAGGAATGAGACCCCCCTTGCTTGTTTATGTACCACATAACTGTGGTGTTGTCTGTCTGTATTAGTAGTTGTTCTGGTTGTAAAAGATTCCTGAAGGCCAATAGAGCTTTCTGAACGGCTAACATTTCCTTTAAATTGATATGCAGGTGCTTCTGATCCTTTGTCCAAAGGCCCTGCAGACAGTTGCCCTGAAAATGGGTTCCCCAAGCATAATCTGAGGCATCCGTGGTTAGAATCTGAGTGGCAGGAGGCAGACAGAAGGGTTTCCCTTTGTTTAGGGCACATGCCCTGGACCACCAAAGAAATTCCTTTTGAAGGCAAGGAAGGACGGAGATCAGTATGTCTAAACTGTGGCAACACTGAGATCATACACTTTTTAGGTACCACTGTATTTTCCTCATGTGTAGTCTTGCATATGGTACGAGAAGGATGCAGGAGGCCATGTAACCCAAAGCCTGCAGGAATTTCCTTGCAGATAGTTGAGTTAAAGTTGCCAAGGTTTTGAAAGTTGAAACCAGCTGTAATTGTTTTTCGGATGTCAGAAATGCCATCTGGGTTGTAGTGTTTAGAAGAGCACCCAGAAAAGTTATGTGTTGTGATGGTGTCAAATATAACTTTTTTATGTTTACAGAAAATCCCAGGAACTTGAGTAGGTTTTGTACAAATTCCAGATGCTGGAGTAAGACATCCTTGCTGTCTGCCTGAATTAGGCAATCGTCCAGATAAGGGTAAATTTGAATTCCCTTGAGTCTGCAATAAGCTACTACTGGAGCCAGGCATTTGGTGAAGACCCTGGGCGCAGTAGACAATCCAAAGTCAGCGCAGAGAATTGAAAGTGCCTCGATCCGGCTTTGAACCTGAGGTATTTTCTGCGATCCTGCCTGATGGGAATGTGTAAATATGCCTCCTTCAAATCCAAAGTTACCATCCATGAATCCTTGGACAGCATTCGAAGTAGCTGTTGTAGAGTAAGCATCTTAAATTTTGGAATCTCTAGAAAGGTGTTCAAGACCAACAGATCCAGTATGGGTCTCCATGAGTTTTGCTTCCTTGGGACTAGAAAGAGCCTTGAGTGAAAACCTTTTCCCATCTCTGAAAGTGGAACCAGTTCTAAGGCTTTCATAGCCAAAAGAGCTTCCACCTGGTTTAAGGCCTCCATCCACTGATGCTTTGGAAGGTCTGGCCATCCGCCTGGCCTTGGCAAGGTATGAAAATGGAATTTGTAACCTCTTAAAATCACATCCAAACCCCACTTATCTTGGGTTATTTGAGTCCAATTTTGATAAAAAAGAGAGAGTTTTCCTCCGAGAGGGGCTTCCAGGCAAGAAGTTCCTGTAGCCCAACAGAGGGAGTCATTGAGTTTGTTTCCTTTGAGTTTGTGACCTGTCCTCTCCTCCCCTAGGGGTGGAAGCAGTCCACTGTCTTGGTCTATAAGAGGCTTGAGTTTGAGGCCTTCCTCTGGAGCATCTATATCTACCCCTCTGAGGCCTGTCTGAAGAGGGAAAGGACCAATTTTTTGAAGGCCAATTCCTGCTAAATTGAGGTGGCTGTACCTGTAAGAAATCTTTAACAGTTTGCATGGATTTCGCCTTATCTTCCATCTTTTTAATCACCTCTTCAGCTTTTGATCCAAACAAAACATTATGCTGAACAGGAGCATCCAGTAATTTAGCCTTAACTTGTTCAGGCAAATTTTGTTCCTTTAGCCATGCATGCCTTCTAATGACTGTGCCAGAGGCCGCAGCCCTACAAGAAGCCTCTGTCTAAGGCATCAAATCCACAGTGTAAACCATGCTTCCCAACTTGTTCAGTGGCATGCAATAAGTCATGTAATTCCTTATCATCTGCACAGGCAGAAATGGAAGAAAGTTTTTGTTTTAAAACAGACAAGAGAAATTGCTGGTATTTCAGCATATGAAACTGACAGTTTAGAGCCCTAATAGACAAAGTAGCAGAAGTGTACACCTTTTTGCCCCATCTTTCTAAGGATCGAGAATCCTTTTCAGTAGGAATGGGATTTTTGGCAGAAGCGGCCTTAACTCCCTTAGGGCCCTGAGAAATGGTTTCAGGGTCAGCAGAAGGGTTCTTGTATAAAAACTGGTGGGAATCAGGAACCCTGTAATATCTGTCAGGCTTAACAGGAGCAGGAGGAAAGGAGTCAGGGGTTAAGTTAGCCTCCAAAAAGGCATCATCCACAATATCCAAAACAGGAGGAATAGCCAGGGGTCTATGTTGGGGAAGAAGAAGAAAATCCCTTAGTCTTTTCTTAGATTCTGAATACTCCTGTCCTTCCCAGTGGAAATGTTCCCTCATTTCATGCAAAGATTCCCCAAAAGAGAAATCCTCAGGGGGAGAAGCTGAAGGAATGGATTCTTCAGCATCAGAATCCTCATAAGGAGGGAAAGAATATTCCTGGTCAGAAGAAGAAACAGAGGCCTGATCAGAAGAATCATAATAAACATCCTGCCTTGGCCTTTTATCTGGAGGGGGATGTGAACCCCTATTCATAGTAAGTAAATCCTCCGCCATCTTGAGTAACTGTTTCTGTGACTTGGGAGCCGGTTCAGAAGAGGCCTGAATTGCAGTCTTTGATTTAGGAGTCTTTGCCTTTGGCTTTGTCTTTATTAGGAGCTGAGTAGGCCTTAAAACCCCTTCGGAAGCCGGTACCTGCACAGCGGCTCCGGACCCATCCGAAGGAGCATTGTCCGAAGGTCCTGCAATAGAAATATTTAAAGGCCTGGTTGGCTCCTCATGAGAGTCCGTTTCGGCCATCGGTTCTGAAATGGCCGACGACAGGGGCTGCAAAAGCTCCTCACTGACGACGGCCGAACCTGAAGCTGACTCCGCTTGTGTGCTGTCATCAGATTTGGACCTCGGAGGCCTGTCTTTATCCTTGCGTCGTTTGTGAACTCCGGTAGTCGGAACCGTATCCGACGACATTTTATAGTTAAAGCGTCTACCGAAGTAATGAAAAGCAAAATCGTACCTTCGCTTAATTGTACGTTGATTAAATCTAGCACAAAACCGACAACTAGCTACGTCATGGTCAGGGCCTAAGCAAGGAATACAGTAAGAATGAAAATCCTTATGAGGTATTTGCTTCCCACATGAAATGCAATTAACTTTTTCTGACATCGGAGTGGAGCAAGAAAAAAGTTTCCCCAACAGGGTACTTAACTTTGAATGGAGAAGTCGTCTTCGGAATGAAGTTTATCAGGTAAAATCGTCAGGAGTCAGCCGACTGGCAAATGCGAACTGCTATCACCGCACGGCAAGAAAGACTGAAGAAGATGCCGTCAGCTGTCTGCTTTGTACTCCTGGCGCTCTGACGTCAGGGAGCATGGTTGAACAGCCGACGCCGGACCCTGACTTTGGGATTCTGGCCGACCGAGGGCTGCCTGCCGGCAGGGGAGAACCCTACAGTCATGACTGCAACAGTGAAACACGATGAACATCTAGTTTGCTGCCAACAGAAGTGCAGGATGCCTCACCCAAACACACACACATCCTCAACAAAGAGGTCCAACAAATTAACCAAAGGGACTCAGCAATACAAGAAGGTCATGGTGATCCTCCAAATCCTCCAGGTCTGGGGGACGGTGGGGGGGTAATGAAGAATGTGAGGCGAGATGGACTACATACATCTAACGTTATGGTGAGTACATAACTTACTGATGTCATGTAGTCCTACCTCTCCTACATTCTTCACCTGTGGGACAGCGTCCCTAGCACCTACTTCCTGGGTGGCTCAATGGAAAATACTCCTGAGCACTGTAGAGCCAAAAGATGATCTGCCCCTGGACACCACATCCAATTTGTAATGGGAGACAAACATGTGAGGAGAAGCCCACGTTGCAGCTGCACATATATCATCCATCGATAGCCTAGCCTGAAAGGCTGTGGAAGTGGAAACAGCTCTTGTAGAATGTGCTCTGACTGGAAAGGGCAGACTCTTTCCCCCCTGCCTGATAAGAGACGCAACCAGCTATCCACCTAGAGATGGTGACCTTGGAAACCGCAGACCCCAAGCGATTCTCTGAAAATGAAATGAAGAGCTGGTCTGACTTCCTCCAATCTTTTGTCCTATGTAGATAAAAGCGTAGTTGTCTATGAACATCCAACAGATGAAACTGGTACTCTGCCTTGTTGGAAAAATTGGGGAAGAAGACCGGCAGTTCAATGGACTGATTAATATTAGGTAAGGAAGCCACCTTGGGAAGAAAGGATGGGTTTGGTCTCAGAGAGACTCTATCTTTATGGAATATTAAATATGGGGGCTTGACGGATAGGGCCTGGATTTCTGAGACTCGTCTAGCTGAGGTGATAGCTATCAAAAAGGCAGACTTCCAAGTAAGAAATTTTAAGTCGCAGGAGGCCGCAGGTTCAAAGGGTGGGAGAGTGAGAGCCTGCAGAATGAAACTGAGGTCCCAGGGCATAACCAGTTGAGATACAGGGGGACGAAGTAGAAGAGTGCCTTTTAAGAATGCTTTACACAGCTTGTGTGCCATTAAGCTAGGTTCGTAAGCTACATGAAAATTTGAAATAGCCGCCAGCTGAACTTTGATGGTGGCTGAGGCAGACCCTTGATAGAACAAAGCAGATAGAAATTCCAAAACCGAATTGATGAGGGCTGTGTAGGGGTCAATACCTTTGGACTGGCCCAAATCGAGAACCTTTTCCACTTACTAGAGTAGATCTTCCTAGTGGACGGTTTATGGGAGGACGAAAGAATATGGACCACGTCTGGAGAAAAATCATGACATCTGACTGGGATGGAAGTGGAGTAGCCAGGCAGTCAGCCGAAGGGTGCCCAGTGAGGGGTGGAACTGTCCCGATGTGTCAGCAAGTCCGGACGAGGGTCCAGAGTCCAAGGAGTATCCACAATGTAAGGTTGAAGGAAGGGGAACCATACTTGACGAGGCCAGTGTGGCGCGATCAGAATCAACCTGCTTCCCAAGGATAACGCTTTCTGAATTACCCTTGAGATAAGGGGAAACGGAGGGAAAGCATAAAGTAGACCCGAGGGCCAATTGTGCGCAAGAGCGTCCCTTGGAGACTGCCCTGGTGGGGGGATCAGCGAGAAGTAGCTGCTGCATTTCTCATTATGGGGACTGGCAAACAGATCGCAGCAAGCCTGACCCCATCTGCTAAATATGCTTTCCGCCACCCGGCGGTTCATGGACCACTTGTAGGGCATGAGGATCGCCCTGCTTAGCTTGTCTGCAATCACACTGGTTTTCCCCGGGATGTGCGGTGCCACCAAGGACCGTTGGGAAGCTACCACCCAATTCCACTCTCTCATGGCCTCCCTGCACAGCGGGTATGATCGGGTTCCTCCTCGTTTGTTAAGATACCACACTACTGACATGTTGTCCGAGTGTATTGCAATAGTCCCTAGAGGGAGGACATCCTGAAGTGCCTGCAACGCAAAAAACACTGCCCTCATCTCTAGGACATTTATGTGCAAGTCTATCTCGTGCTCCTGCCACGTGCCTTGGACCATCCTGCCGAGGTAATGCCCCCCCCAACCTATCTGGGAGGCGTCCGTGGTCACTGTGGCTACCGGGTCAGGTGGTACAAACGGTTTTCCTACATTTAAGTTGTTGGTGCATAGCCACCAACTGAGGTCCTGCTTGCATCTGCCTGTGATTAAGATTGGATGGGATAGTGGTGGTCTTTGAAAGGACCACTATGCGAATAGGAGCCATTGCAGAATTCTCATATGTAACCTCGCTAACGGGACCATTATGACAGTAGACGCCATTGTCCCCAGTAATTGAAGAACTAGCCTTGCCTTCATACGTCTCAGAGGCATCATCGTACAAACCTGTTGTTGTAACCCCGTGATCCCCTCCTGTGGTAGGAATGCCCTCAATCGAATAATGTCCAACTCTGCTCCTATAAATGAGACACGCTGTGGGGGTAGCAAGGCAGATTTTTTCCAGTTTATTGTAATGCCTAACTGGTGACATAGATTGATGGTAGTATCTCTCTTTTGACAAAGTAGATGCTTGGTGGGGGTGGAGAGGAGCCAGTCCAGGTACGGAAACACCTGGAATCCTTTATGTCTCAAGTGAGCCGACACCACTGCCATGCACTTGGTGAACACCCTGGGGGCTGTGGTGAGACCAAAGGGCAGGGATCGAAACTGGAAATGCCTGGCTCCCAGCCAGAAGCGTAGGTGACATCTGGATGCTCTGTCCATTTTGATGTGGTAGTAAGCATCCTTCAGGTCGATGGAGCACATCCATACTTCTTTTCCCAACAATGGGAGAATCGATTGTAGCATGACCATCCGGAATTTGGACTTGCGTATGTAATGACAGAGTTGGCTGAGATCCAAAATGGGTCTCAGGTCCCCTGTTCTTTTCGGCAACAAAAAGAATCTTGAGTAAGTCCCTAATCCAGTCTGGTCTGGGGGAACTGGTTGGATGACTCCTTTTTCCAGCAGCTGAGAAACCTCTGATGCTGCTTGATCCCTTTAACTTGGTGGAACGTCTGGGATCCTTTTGATGGGAGGGGGTGCGGAGTAGAATGGGATGGTGTAACCTTCGGCGATTATCCCCAATACCCATCTGTCCTGGGTAATGCTGACCCAGGCTTCCGGATATCGGGAAATTTGACCCCCGACTGGCTCCGGAGAAGCACAGTCAGGCACACCCTCAGGAATGAGAGTATGGGAAACCACGAAAGGAATCACAGTCCCCAGAATTGCGAGGGCCCCCTCTGCCTCTCTGGCAACGTCTCGCTGAATACGACCCCCCTCCCCTGCCTTGGGAGGGGGTTTCACCTTGTGTGGCAGGAAAAGGCCTTTGTGATTTCTTGAACCACATCTTTCCCCCTCACTGAGCCTTGGGATAAGGTCTCGACGGGAGGGAAAAACGGACCCCTACAGCAGACAAGGTCTTTCCCTCTTGCTCGCACCTGGTGAGGGTGTCTTTCACTTTGGTCCCGAACAAGGAGGAACCATCAAAGGGGGCATCAGTGAAGGAAGACTTAAAGGCCTCAACAGTGACACAGGCGTAGTCAGGCTTGCCTCCTGAGGGCCACCCCTGAGCTAGTCGCCCTACTCACTCCCTCGGCTGCGTACAAAATAAGTTGCATGGACGAGTTAGTGATGGAGTTGAGGGTAGAGAGCTGAGCATTGAGTTGACAGTCTGGGCCACCGCCTCAGGTACGTTACCCGCTAGAGTATCTCCTAACTCCTTAAGGAGATCTCTCTGGAGCCGAATGAAAGGAGACGAATAATTCAGCGACCGCAAGGTAAAAGTAGCTGAAGACAGGGTACACTTCCCGTACCGGTCCATAGTCCTAGACTCCTTGTTAGGAGGATAGACCGAAGAGGAAGACTCAGCAACTTCCTTCTGGATGGCTGCCGCCACCACCATAGCATCTACCGGGACTCCCTTTGTTAAAAATTCTCTTCCTTGGGGAGCGGACAAAAATTTGTTGGGGCGTCGAGGAACAGGCTCCACCAAGTCAGGACTCTCCCACACCCTTCGACAAATAAGGTCAAGGAGCTCGAAGGGTGGAGACACCCAGGAGGCGGACAGCTAAGCGCCAAAAGCCTTAAGGAATACTGACTCCTCCTCAGATGGGGTTTTGGAGGGCCAGTCTCCTCTTTGCTTCAGGATCTCCAGTATATTATATCAGAGAACAAAACATCCTCAGAAGAAGACTTGGGGGACCCCTCCGATTCCTCGAGGTCATTATCGTGAGGGACTCGTCCTGGGAGTCTATGTGCTTTCTCTTGCACATTTTCTTTCTGGGGGGTTCCTCAGGCATGGGCTCTGAGGGCCCCTCAGAAAGAAGGGGACCGCTCGTGGGGGTATCCTTAGGCCCTGGTGCTCTGCTATCCAAAGATAGGTGGGCGTCAGAAGCTCTCGCCGGTGTTGTGGGGGGAGGTAGAACTGACCCAAGAGAAGTAGCTGACCTAGCCAGCACGCTCCGCATAGCCTCAAAGGTGGGACCTCGTGAATCAGAGGACCACCTCCCTCCAAGGCCATGACCGGGACTGGAGTCCCCGCAGCCGAGGCACCGAGAGGGAGACTCGGAACTGAAGGGTGTTCCGAGGCATCCCCCTCGGGCCCGACCGAGGAGACCTGAGTCTCGAACCCTGTGGACGGAGCCGACACTGGCACCGATAAACCCCGCTGGGGGATCGGAGCCGACGCAGGAACGTCTCTCGGAGCGCAGCTTACCGGCTCCGACGATAAGGATGCGCTAGGAGGAGGAATAGCAGAAATAACCTTAGGATCCGGCTCTGGAGCCGATTGGGTAGGAGCCGAGAAAAGTTTGGCCAACACCGGCGACTGTAGGAGCCTCTGCACCACCCTATCTACATCCAAATCGGAAAGCATGGAGGACTTGGAGGAGAAGGATGGAGACCTAGACCTCCTATCTGGAGAACACTGCCTCAAACTTGGCGACTGGCTCCGAATTGGTTCCAGTACGATTGGAGAGGAAGCCGACTCACTAGACACAGCTACCTCCTGCGGCCCCGATAACGGTGGAGCAGAGGAAGCAGACTCAATAATCGTGATTTTGGAAGGTGGCTCCGAAGCAGCAGATGGAGCTGGAGACCTTTTTTTGGATTTCGAGGATTTAGACTTCGACTGGGAGCTGGGAGACTAACCTAAATCCTCCTCAAAAGACGGTTTAAGCAGTCCCTTTAGGATTAATTTGTTTTTCCTCTCTTGGAGCACCCGAGGGCTAAAGGCATGACAGAAACTGCACGACTCCTGAAGGTGGATGGCTCCAAGACAGTAAACACAGACTGAGTGTCCATCTGTGATGGACATCTTATAAGAAACACTTCGTACACTTTTTAAAGCCTGAGGGCTTATGCTCTTTCTGCTCCTTAGACATTCTAAAGCCACAACCTTAGCAGCCGCTACTGACAAAGGGCGGGAAACCGCTCACACGGAAACTGCAAGTCCACACAAGCACAACAAACAAAGCAGGCACAGGGGAGAACCTCTAACTAAACGGTTCTCCTCTTAACAAATGACAACACACCAAATGACAGACTAACACCACAACAGAGGACTAGGTCCTCTAACTGAAACGGGCCTAGCCCGAGGGAAGTTAGGGATACCACAACACAGAAAAAAACACTCACAACTCACAAGATACAAACTCAGCAACAATAGCTAACAAAAAGCTCTATTAGGCTAATAACAATCAGCAAAATTTTCACAGGAAAAAGGTTTTATCAATACTTAGCCACAGCCAAGTTGAGACCACGTCCGAGCTCTACAAGCGGCAAATGAGATCTGGGGATGTGGAGCAGTGTGTTGTGGGATACCATCTTAGCCCGGCCAATCAAAGACTTTCGAGCTAGTAAATAGGCTGAGTCGGAGCCGATATTCGGCTCCGAACCCACAGGAGAAGAATGTAGGCGAGATAGGACTACATAACATCAGCTGGTTCAGTAAAGACCCATGGGAGACACCAATGGTAACAGCCACTGCAACAGGCAGTCCCCCCCCCCACCAATATTCCTGCAACCTTTTGCTTAACAAAATGTTTTCCCCACTGAATTGCATATGGATTGTGTTAAGAGTATAGTAGATTGTAAGTGTGCATATCTGACTGCAACGGCCAGTATAATGTAAAAAGTCACTGTGCTTATGTTTAAGACTCCATATATTTTTTGACCCGTAAAATGCAGCAGTGACACCTTTCTATCTTTTGTCTCAGAGAATTAATTAATAGAGGGGTAGTTAGAACAATGGCGACCTGTCAAGTCCAAATGGCTAAAATTATTACTTATCTACTTACCATAACTTGGTATCTGTGTTGTCCTCTTCTTGTTATGCTTCACGTATGGGTCTTGGATCCGAAACACTGATCCGACTCGGCCACTTCCCACTGACTTTAATCTCCAGACTCAAACTCCTCCCCTACCCAATCTTCTACACCTTGCCCAACCTCCTCAGATCAAGTTTGCTGTCCCCACAGCCAAGGAAGAAATGAAAAACAAAAAGGAGCTCAACCTGGAACCAGGGTTCCAACAAAGGCCATCTAGATCCTCTAGAAGCATATCCAGGAGGGGGATGATTGGGCGTGAAGGTGAAGCAGAATGAGAAGAGGACAACACAGATACCAAGTTATGTTAAGTGCATAACTAATAAATCCGATGTTGTCCTTCACATTCTGCTTGATGTATTGGGTCAGAGTCCCCAGCTACACAATTTCTTGGGCAGCCTCAAGGAAGGGATATGCCGAAGCACCGATGACCCAAAAAATGCCCTGCTCCTGGATACATCCAATTTATAGTGGAACATAATCGTGTGATAACTAGACCAAGTGACCGCAGCACAAATGTCATCAATGGGGATCCTAGACGAGAAAGCAGCAGAAGCACAATGGATCTTGTTGAGTGGACTTTACGAGGACCTGGCAACTGCCAACCATTCTTTTCACAAATGAAGGCAACACAGTTAGTAATCCACTTTGCAATTTTCACTTTTGAAACAGCTAGACCCCTATGATTATGGGAAAAAAAATAACTGGTCCGACTTCCTGAAGAGCTTGGTCATGTGAAGGTAAAACCAAAGCTGTCTATGAACATCCAAGGAATGCAAGAGGTATTTTCCTTTATTAGAGTAATTAGGAAAGAAGACCAGTAACTGAATACATGGGTTAATATTGGAAGATATGGCCACCTTTGGCATGAAAGGGTTAATACGGAGGGATACCCTATCCTTGTACAAAATGATGTAAGGATGTTTGAAAGAAAGTGCTTGCAACTCAGAAATCCTTTTCTCTGACATAATGGCAACCAGAAAAGCAGATTTCCATAACAAAAGCTTCATGTCAAAATCATCAGCGGAGTCAAAGGGACTCCAGGTTAAGGTGTGCAGAATCACAGTGAGATCCCATGGGGGCACAGGATCTTTAGTCCGAGACCTCAACAGAAAAACCCCCTTAAAGAAAGCTTTTGCTAAATAGACCCTGAAGGTAATCCTGAATTAAATTTGGAAATGGCCACTAATTGGAGTTTAATGGTAGCAAAACTAGAACCATGCTTAAATAAAGATTCCAAAAATGACAAAAAAAGAAGTTATGCACTCACCATAACATTCCATCTGTGCAGTTGTACTTCATTTGTCTTCAACCTGTGGGAATATGGATCCATATCGGGTCTGAGCCGGCAAAAATTACTAGCATCAGCTCCAAGCTCCAGACTCCTCCCCTCTTCCATAATGCACCTCCACTGCCTTCCATCCCCAGACTGAGTTTTCAGAACTTATACTTAGAACCCGACCTGATAAAATACTTGTAACCTATACTACAGCCTGTAGGCTGAACATGCGCCAGGGTCCGGAGGAAGGCGGGAGGGAAGGTTGAAGACAAATGAAGTACAACTACTCAGATGGAATGTTATGGTGAGTACATAACTTCTTTATCTGAAGTAGTTCACTTCATTTGGTCTTCAACCTGTGGGACACAGTCCTCAGCTACTAAACTTCTGGGAGGCCCTCAAGGCAGGATATTCTGGAGCACCGCAGAGCCAAAGGATGCTCTCCTTCTAGATGTCAAATCCAATCTGTAATAGGAAATAAACATATGAGATGAGGACCAAGTAGCTGCAGAGCAAATGTCATCCAAAGACACCCTAGACCAGAAAGCTGCAGACGTAGCCATGGACCTAGTGGAATGAGGTTTAACCTGACCTGGAGGAGACATGCCTTTGTCCTTGTAGACCTGCAGGATGCATGACGAAATCCATCTAGCTTTAGTGACCTTGGAAATAGGTTTGAACAAAAAGGGTCTACAGAAGAAACAATTAATCAGATTCACAAAATGTTTTGTCCTGTGTAAATAGAATCGTAACTGTTTATGAACATCCAACATGTGTAGTTTGTATTCCATCCTGTTGGTAAAATTGGGAAAGAACACAGGCAAATTTATAGTCTGATTGACATTGACTGGTAATGCCACCTTAGGAAGAAAAAGATGGGTTGGGTTGGAAGGGAAACTCCATCTTTATGAAAAATCATGTACGGGAATTTTATGGACAAGGCTTGTAGTTCCTGAACCCTACTAGCAGAGGTAATCGCCATAAGAAAAGCTGTTTTCCAAGACAGAAATTTTAGATCTGCAGTTGCGGCAGGCTCGAAAGGCGGAGCAACCAGAGCTTGGAGAACCACAGAAAAGGACCCATGGGGGGACAGGATCTTTGACCAGGGGGCATAGCAAAAAAGTGCCTTTAATAAAGGCTTACACAGTCTAGATGATGCCAAGGATGCAGAATTCTCACCCACATGAAAATGATAAATGGCAGCTAACTGAACTTTGACAGTAGAAGAACTAGCTCCATGCTGGAAAATATCAGCTAGAAAATCAAGAATGGCAGAAATAGGAGCCATAAAAGGATCTAAACTCCCCAGAGGCCCAGAAAGAAAAGCGTTTCTATTTGCTGTGATAAACCTTTCTGGTAGAAAACTTATGTGCAGCTACCAAAATAGACTTAACTGAGGAGGAAAGTCCAGGAGTCCTAGCAATCACGGGAAAGTACAGTTGTGTACACTTACCATAAATGTAGATGTTCGAGTGTATTCACTGTTACAGTCATTACATTTGGGTAATCTGCTGGCAGGTTGCTCTTAGTCGGCCTGATTAACAAAGTCTTGGGTCCTGTGTCGGTTGCTGTCCCTTCTTCCATGACGTTAGGTCGTCAGGGGTATAAAACATGCAGCTGACGCTATTACATCAGTTTTTCTTGCCCCAGATATCAGGTGCCCCCCAAACGGGAAGCAAATAAAATTAAAAACACAAATATACCTCCAATCCCAAAAGCAAATACACCAAAAGGGCTTTTAAGCATAGTGAAATAAAGTAGAGGTATAGCCAGAGAAAAAATAGGGGGCTGGAGGGAGGGTAACCAGGACAGAAACAGTGAATACACTCAAACATCTACATTTAGGGTAAGTGTACACAACTGTTCTATGTTCTTCGTGTTTCACTGTTGCAGTCATTACATTTGGGTAGATTCCCAAAGCTATGGTTGGGTGGACGGAATTATACAGAATTAGGACCAGCTATAAGGCCCTGCAGGACAGCAGTGGCAAAGCCAGCTCTGGATTCAGAGAACAGTGGTAAATGGTAATGTTTGGTGAACGTATGAACTGAGCTCCAGGTAGCAGCTTCTAGAATGTCCCTGGTTGGAACACCTCTGAGAAAAGCTGCAGAAATAGATGCAGCCCTGGTGGAATGGGATCTGATCCCCTGGGGGATAGTTTTTCCATGCTGCATATAGCAGAAACAAATACAATGGGTTACCCATTTGGAAATGGTTTGCTTTGAAATAGCCTTTCCCTCTGCCCCAGCAGCAAATGCCACCAGCAGTTGTTCAGATTTTCTTTGAGATTTTGTCCTGTTTAAGTAAAATCTAAGTTGTCTGTGTACATCCAATGAATGCAGAGTCCGCTCCCCCTTGTTCTATGGGTTGGGAAAGAAAGTTGGCAAATGAATGGTCTGATTAAGAGCCACATTGGATACCACCTTAGGCATGAAGGATGGATTGGTCCTGAGAGATACCCTGTTCGTATGAAAAATGATGAAAGGCTCCACTGCCATAAGAGCCTGTAATTTGGAAATCCTTCTAGCTGAAGTGACTGCTAAAAGGAAAGCTGCTTTCCAGGAGAGAAATTTCAAGTCTGCAGTAGCAGCTGGCTCAAAAGGAGGCAGAGTGAGCTTTTCCAATACAAAATTGAGGTCCCAGGCATGGGTTGGAGCTCTCCTGGGTGGTCTTAAGTTTTTGGCCCCTTTGAGATACTGCTTTAGCAGAGGATGAGAGAAGATGGGAGGTTCTGTGTTGTAATGAGCTGAAATGGCTGAGGCATGGATTTTTATGGAAGAAAAGGACAGGCCCCTGTGAAGCATCTCAGTTAAGTATTGTAAAATCTGAGGAATGCTGGGCACTGCTGTGCTTATCCCTCGAGATTGATTCCAGGCACTGAATCTTTTCCATTTGTCAGCATAAGATTTTCTAGTACTAGGCCTTGTTGCCTCCAAAATGACATCCATCACAGGTTTGCTGAGGGATGCCAAGGGTGAATTTAGGTGATTAGCCACGTTGCTAGATTCAAAGGAATTGAGTTGAGTGTGTAGAATTTGGTTGTTCTGATGAGACAGTAAGTAAGGTATCTGAGGCAGGTGCCATAGTGGAAGGTGTGGCACATTGCGCAGGAGTGGGTACCAGTGTTGGCGAGGTCAGTCTGGAGCAATCAAAATAATTTTTGGTTTGTCCTGTTCGACTTTTAGAAGTTTGGTGAGCAGAGGCAGGGGGGGGGGGGAGCATAGACTGATAGTTTTTTTCCAGCTGAAGGATAGAGCATCCACTTTCCAGGCTTTTTTTGTGATGAGTTCTTGTGCAAAATTTGTCCAACTGATAGTTCTGGGGTGAGGCAAAGAGATCTATGTCGGGCTCCTCCATTTGCATGTCAACATGTTGAAAATCCGTGGTCCCAGTTTCCATTCATGTGGGTCCATGAGCTTTCTGCTTAGCTCGTCTGCCAGAGTATTCAGCTTTCCTGGCAGGAATTGAGCTTGTAGTTGTACTTGAATGGTCAAGGCCGTGTTCCACAATGCCATGGCTAGTCTGCAAAGGGGGAAGGAGTGTGTACCCCCCCTGCTTGTTTATGTACCACATAACCATGTTATTGTCTGTCTTTATCATTAATTGTCCTGGATGAAGGTAGTCCTTGAAGGCTGTCAGTGCATTCTGTACAGCTAGCATTTCTTTTTGATTCATATGAAGATGCATTTGATTTGGGCTCCATTTGCCCTGAATGCACTTCTGTGCCAGATGTGCCCCCCATGCATAGTCTCATGCATCTGTAGTTAGTGTTTGGGCAGCAGGGGGTGGTGTGAATGGCAGTCCCTTGTTTTTGTGGCAGGCCTCAGCCCACCATAGGAACTCTAGTTGCAGGCAAGGTATGGTAGGAATCATTGTTTCTAGGCCGTGACAATGCTGACTCCATAGACTTTTTAAGTACCACTGAAGTTTCCTCATATGCAGTCTTGCATATGGAATTAGAAGAATGCAGGAGGCCATGAACCCCAAGGCTTGCAGTATTCGCATTGCAGAAAGCAGGGTTTTTGTGGCCACCTGTGTGAAGTAAGTCACCAAATGAATGTTTCGCTGGCATAAGGAAAGCCATCTGGGCAGTTGTATTCAAGCTTGCACCCAGGAATGTAATTTTTTGAGAGGGTACCAGTTGTGATTTCTTTTCGTTTATAGTGTACCCTACACAAGTTATAACCTTTTTTACAAACGCCAGATGGTTTAGAAGAGTGTCCTTGTTTTCTGCCTGAATTAGACAATCGTCCAGGTATGGATAAATTTGAATATTTCTTTGCCTGCAAAATGCAATTACTGGAGCCAGGGACTTTGTAAAGACCCTGGGCGCAGTAGATAAGCCAAAGGGCAGTGCAGAGAACTGGTAATGCAAGTAGCCTGCTTTGAAGCGGAGGTATCTTCTGCAAGATTCCATGATTGGGATATGCAGGTAAGCCTCTTAAATCTAGAGTTGCCAACCAGGCATCATTGCCTAGCATAGGAAGTAACTGGTGAAGAGTCAGCATCTTGAATTCTGGAATGTCCAGAAAGGTGTTTAGAGTAGATAAGTCCAGAATTGGATGCCATGATTTGTCTTTTCTGGGTACCAGGAAAAGTCTTGAATAGAAACCTTGTCCCTTTTCCTCTTCTGGTACTGGTTGAATAACCCCCATGCTGATGAGGGAGAGTACTTGTTTCTGGGCCTCTGCCCACTGATTTGGGGGCAGGTCTGGCCAACCGTTTAGAATTGGCAACGTGTGGAAATTAAATCTGTATCCCTGGGATACTATATTTAAAACATATTTGTCCTAGGTTATAAGTTGTCAGTTTCTTGCATGAAGAGCCAGTTTTCCCCCCAAAGGGGCGGCTAAAAGGTAAGTGCTTGGTAAGTGTAAAAGGAAGTCATTTAGACTGCTTACCATACAGAGGTGTCTTGATGTTTCCAGATTTGGAAGAGCAGGCACCCCATTGGTTTGTTCTGAAAGTCCCTTGTGATTGAAACCTGGAGCACTTGAAATGTCTGGGTTTGACTTGAGTGGCTCTCGAAGGAACTGGAAAAGACCAGTTCTTAGTAGGCCAGTGCCTACTAAATCTTGGAGGTTGCACTTGTAAGAAATATTTCACACAGTTTGCATAGATTTAGCTTTATATCTTCCATCTTTTTTAAAACTTCTTCAGCCTTATTACCAAAGAGACGGTCCTGTTGTAAAGGAGCATCCAACAATTTTGCTTTAACATGATCAGGCAGATTTTGCTCTGAGCCAAGCATGCCTTCTTAGCACAGACCCAGTTACAGCAGCCCTGCAAGAGGCCTCCTAAGAATCAAAACCACATTGCAAAGTATGTTTTCCAACTTGTTCAGCTGAATGCAATAAATACTGTAAATATTTGTTTTCCACACAGTCAGAAATTAACATAATTTTCTGTTTAAGCAATCCCATGATATGCTGTTGATATTTTAGCATATGAAATTGACAGTTTAAAGCCCTGATTGCCAAGGTTGCAGAAGTGCAAACCTTCTTACCCCATCTGTTCAGCACCCTGGAATCTCTATCATAAGGGGAAGGATTTTTAGCAGTAGAAGCCTTAATGCCCTTGGGACCCAGAGAAATGGTTTCTGGGTCTGCAACAGGATTTTTGAAAAGGAATTTGTGGGAGTCAGGAACCCTGCCGTATCTGTCTGGCTTACAAGGAGCCGGAGCCAGAGAATCAGGAGCCATACTAGACTCTGAAAAAACATCAACAATGTCTAGAACAGGATGTATAGCCAAAGGCCTATGCTGAGGAAGAAGAAGAAAATCCCTAAGTCTCTTTTTAGACTCAGAGAAATCCAGACTTTCCCAGTGGAAATGTTCCCTTAAGGTATGTAAAGTTTCCCTAAAAGAAAAATCCTCAGGGGGAGAAGCAGAAGGAATGGAATCTTCTGCATCAGAGTCCTCATAAGTAGGTATAAACAATTCCTGTTCATTAGAAGAGTCAGAAGAAACAGAATCCTGTTCAGAAGATTCATAATCAATGTCTTGCCTAGGCCTCTTGGGGGGGGGGGTGGCTACCCCTGATCAGAGTAATTAAATCTTCAGCCATTTTGATCATTTGTTTTTTAGGCATAGGGGCATGCACATGTGGCCCAGGTGCCGTTTTTTTAGGCATAGATCGAGATTTTGGCCTTAGTTTTGAAGATGGCATCTGTCTAATATACAAATCTGTAGGCCTGAAAACACCCTCAGAAGCCGGTGCCTGCATAGCGGCACTGGACCCATCCAAGGTAGAGACATCCGCGGGTTCCATAATTGAAGCATCTCGCAGCATACCGGACTCCGAATGGGTCTCAGTAGAGGCTTGCGAATCTGAAGTAGCAGGTATCAGGGGGCTGCAAAAGCGCCTCACTGAGTACTGGCGACTGGCTTAGGAGAAGCGGCATTGGCAGTTTTGGACCTCAACGGCCTGTCTCTGTCTTTTTCTTTGCGTTTTTTTAGGTATTCCGGTAGTCGGATTGCTAATCGATGACATTTCTGGATAATTAAAGCGTGAGCCAAAATATTTAGAGGCAAAAATGTACTGACGTTTGATAATGTGTTGATTAAATAATGCACAAAACCGACAGCAAGGTACGTTGTGGTCAGGGCCTAGGTAAGGAATACAGAACAAATGAAAATCCTTATGAGGTATTTGCTTCCCACAAGTAATGCAATTAACTTTTACTGACATCAGTAAAAAGCAAGAAAAAGTTTCCCCAACAGGGTACTTAGCTTTTTAGTTGAAGATTTCAGATCTGAAACTCGAAAATGAAAATTTCAGGAGTCGGCCGACTGGCACTTGCAAACTGCTTCTGCTTCGGGCGGCAAGAAAGACTTATGTAATGGCGTCAGCTACATGTTTTATACCCCTGATGACCTGACGTCATGGAAGAAGGGACAGCAACCGACGTAGGACCCAAGACTTTGTTAATCAGGCCGACTGAGGGCAACCTGACAGCAGATTACCCAAATGTAATGACTGCAACAGTGAAACACAAAGAACATCTGGAGCAGTCGAGCCATGAGCTTCAGGCTGTCCAGACTCAGATGAGGCACCCCCAATGGATGTGAACTCAGATCCTGAATGGGATCTAGGATCCAAGGTGGAGCCAGAAGGTGAGACCAAAGGAAGGGAAACCACACCTGGCGAGGCCAGAATGGGGCAAGGAGGATCACCTTGCTCCCCAGTTGACAAGCTTTCTGCAGAAACCTCGGGATGAGAGGAACTGGCAGGTAAGCATACAGAAGACTGGGAGGTCAAGCATGAACTAGAGCATCTCTGGAGGACTCCCCCGGCGGGGGGTTCAGAGTGAAATACCTGCTGCACTTTGCGTTGCAAGGAGATGCGAAGTGATCACAGCAAGGATGATCCCACTCGCTGAAGATCTGTTCCGCTACTGATAGATTCAGAGACCACTTGCAAGGCATCAGAATGGTCAGACTTAACCTGTCCTCTAGAATGTTGGACCGTCTCGGAATGTGCGTTGCGATGAGAAAGCGACCAGTGGAGATCGCCCACTCCCACACACTCATGGCCTAGCAACAAAGGGGATAAGTTCTTGTCCCTCTCAGTTTGTTGATATACCAGACTACTGACATGTTGTCTGATTGAATGGCAATAGTCTCCAGAGGAAGAAAGGCATGAAGGGCCTGCAACGCTAGAAGGACCGCCCTCATCTCTAGGACATTGCTATGCAAGCTGGTCTTTAAGGGGGACCACAGGCCTTGGACTGTCCTGCCCAAACAATGCCCCCCCACCCGAGTTGGGAGGCATCCGTGGTCACTGTGGTTTGGGCCAGGGCTGAAACAAAAGATCGTCCCTCCAAAATTTCCGGAGAGCTCATCCACCATATAAGGGATGACCAACACACTTGATAGAATAGAATAGGTTAGTGGTATATCCAACAGGGACCACTGAACCACTAGAGTCCATTGAAGAATCCACATGTGTAGCCGAGCACATGGAAGGAGAGTTATGGTCACCGCCATCGAGCCTAGGGCCCTCAACACTGATTCCGCTGTCAGGAGGCGAGAATGGTAAATTAAGGAGACATGCATCCTGAGGTTCTGAACTCTCTCCGAGGTCAGAACACTTTGCACTGTAGTGGGTCTATCCTGGCACCAATGTAATCCATCACCTGTACAGGGCTCTAGTAGAGACTTGACTGTTGACTGTGATAACCAAACTCAGGGCAAGTGTCAGAAAGTAATCCCTGGTTTGGGAAAGTAAATGCCTGGTGGGAGTAGTGAGTAGCCAATCGTCCAGGTACAGACAGACCTGAATCCCCTAAAGCCTCAGGTGAGCCGCTACAACTGCCATCACTTTGGGAAACACCCTGGGGGCTGTGGTGAGACCAAAGGGTAGGGCTCAAAACTGATAATGACTGGCCCCTAGCCAGAAGCGGAGGAAACTCCTGGAGCTTCTGTGCATTTTTGTGAGATAAGCTTCCTGGAGATCTGACAAGCACATCCAGTCGCTCTCTTCCAGGTACAGCATGATGGACTGTAGTGTGACCATCTGTAACTTTTCTTTGGCAACTGACAGGTTCAGGGTAGAGAGGTCCAGGATGGGCCTTAAGCCCCCTGTTTTCTTTGGCCCCCCAAAAAACCTGGAGTAAAAGCCCGATCCGGACTGATCTGGGGGGACTGTTTCGATGGCTCATTTTCCTAGTAGATTGGAAATTTCCTGAGCTGCTGCCTCCCTTTGCATGGGTAGAATGTCCGGGAGGTGTTTGAGAGGTATGGAGGAACCCATGAAGGGGATAGAATATCCTCTGGATATATGAAGCACCCAGTGGTCCATTGTTATGGACTCCCATGCCGCTGGGTGCAAGGACCATCACCCCCGACTGCCTCCAGAGTAGAGCAGCTGGGCAACCCCTCAGGGTTGCTGCCCAGGTCCGTCAGAGAATGGTTAGAGACCTGAAGTTTCACGGATCCCCTCGGCCTGTGGGCCGGTGTCCATTCTGTCCCCCTCTGCCTCTAGGGGAAGAAGAGCCCCTAGTGTCTCGGGAATACTGAGACTTCCAGAACATCATCATCTTTTGCCCTCTCTGGTTCTGGGAAAAGGACCTTTGAGGGTTAGAGAAGCACATCCTGACAGCAGACAGTGTCTTCCTGTCCTCCTCACTCTGAGCTACTGTCTCCTTGATGGTCTTACCGAAAAGAGTCAAGCCGTCATAAGGGGCATTGGCAAAGGACGCCTTAAAGGGTTCTGTGAATTGGCACAACCTGAGCCAGGAATTGCGCATCATGGACACGCCGGACCCAGCCACCCTAGCTGCTCCTTGCGTAGCATGAGTGGAGTCTCATGGACGTATTTGATACTGCTCTCAGAGTGGCCATTTTCGTGGAGAACGAAGCCTTGGCCTCCTGCGACATGGACATGGGTGGAGATTCCTCCAGCTCCTTCACTAGGTCGCACTTGAGTCTCGTGACATGGGCCAAGTAGTTCAGCGTCCTTATTGAAAAAGTAGCTGAAGCATACACCTGCTTCCCTAGGCAGGCCATCATCCGTGACTCTGTCAGGAGGGTGGACAGAGGAACTTTCCTGAGATAGTCCCTTCTTCGCGGCTGCTGCTACCACCATGGAGCCCACTGGGGAGCCCTTGTTCCAGGAAGGCCTGTCAATCAAATCTACTAAAGGATCCGCGGAAGGGGACACAAGACGTAGACGGGCCCATGCCAAAAGCCTCCAAAAACACAGACTCATCAGAGGAGGGCTTGGGGGCAGACCAACCTCCCCGCTGGTGCAGGATCTCCATGACGTCTCCAAATGAGACATCGTTGGGAGGTGATCTTGGGAAGTCCTCCCCATGACCTAAATCTGTGTCCTCGGTTAGGGACTTGGGGGAGTCCAAGTGCCTCCTCTTGCACATATGCTTGCGAGGCATATGTCCTGTGGGGCTCTCTGGGGAGCGCTCGCAAGCCATCTGTTCCTCTGAGGGAACCATCTGGGGCTCTTTGGGCACAGGCTGTCCCTCTGGTAAGACAATGGGAACTGTAGACAGAGCGAGGAGGTCTGGACGGAGTTTGAGGGAGCAGTCAGGGGCTTTGATGCAATGGAGAGAACCCGTTCTACCACATCAAACGCTAAAGGAGAGCAGACCTCCTGGGAAGCTAATAAGGAGACCTGTCTCCCCAGATCCGACGAGAGAATCGGAGCCGGATCCGAAGTGGACGGAGTTCCAAGGGAGGGAACCTGGCACGACAACATCAGAGCCCATGGAAAAGTTTCCACTCCCTTGGATCAGACACCCAAGGTCCAACTCTGAGAGCGGCTCGGATCCGAACTGGTCAGATCAGAGATGCTCCAGGCAGCTGTCGACATCGAGGACGCAAGGACCGTTGGCACCGACCCCCTGACCAAGGCCAACCTCAGATCCGAAAACTCCCAAGCTGAAGGTCGGATCTGGGAAGGAGAAATGGGCTGAAAAAAGGGAAGCGAAGCCCTACCCCCTCCTGAGGGGGGGGGGGGCTGGCAAGATCCCCATCTGGATCCGTGTACGGATAAAGCATCTCATTACCTTATCAAGATCCATGTCCGATAAAGAACAGGTTGACCAAGACAATGCCATGGACTCAGACCTGGCCAGTCGGGGAACAGAGGCCCAGGAGACTGAACATGCCTCCTCTGGCTCTAGGAAGAACTTTGGAGACTGGAGCCGAGGGGAGTCACAGGTCCGTGCAGACTTGCTCAGGGACGAAAGGTCCAGTGACCTCTTCCTCTTTTCCTTCATCTTCGACTCTTTCTCCTGCTCTCTTCCTCTCCTCTGCTCTGCTACCACAGGCGTGGATGCAGGAGTTTGAGTCCCAGCCTAGGAGGGGAGGGGAAGCCAGATGGAGAGAAGCGGGAGAGGCAGCTACAGCAGCCGCTGTGACTGAAGCTGAAGATGAGGAAGGAGGATCAGTGGCAGGCTAGAGGATTGAACCTCGCACAAAGGGAGCACTCCACACTAAGGTGGGCCACACCTAAGCACAACACACAGAGTGTGGCCATCTGCTGGGGAGAGCTTATGGCCACACTCTGTGCAGCGCTTAAAGATAAGCTTTTTAGCCATACTATCAAACAAGAAGCCTTAAAAAAAGAAACAGACCAAAAACTTACTTTCTTTAGACTAACAACACACCCACTTCACCACACTAGACTAAAGTGGGGGGGGGCACCACAGACAAACTAAACTAACTACAAACTTACACTCTGCAGCAAAGCAATTTGCGGTCCATTTGCATGTAAAATACTTTTCAGTAATGTTATCAAAACTTTTTACTACATACTGATGACTGCACTTTCCACAAGGGAAAGTACCTGTTGCACCTACCCCCAAATTCCTATGACTTACAGGCAGCTGAAACTTGCCATGCACTAAGAAATCTCTTATACTTCTACCTTTTGAATAAGAAAACATGCGATACTCATTTGCTCTTATATTAAGGAATTTTTTTTTTCTACAAAAACCTCCCAATTGTTGTTTACCAAATGTATTAAAACTTATGGAAATACTGTATATTTGATCACATAATTTTTTTATCCTGTTGATGCACTCTGCCTTGCATGCTATGCCTGTTTTTAGTATTACTTCGTTGTACTATCCCCCTCCTTTTATTTTCTTCCACCACTGTTTCCTTGTAACCTCTAGTTACAAACATGTGTGCTGTTTTTCTATTTCCTTCTCACACTCTTAACACTACATATTCATTTTATTCTAAAAAAATTCCCCATAGGGGACAGATATAATAGTGTGTGTGTGTGTGTGGGGGGGGGGGGGTTACAGCTTTCCCCATGCAGTATATGACCACTCCCTTCAAATTTTCTAAGTAAACTTGTTTGTATTCTACCATCATTAATATCTTGCAAAGTTATATCAAGAAAGTTTACTTTAACACCTGCCTGTATTCCATCAAACTTGATATTATAGGGGATTTATCTGAATTTTTTTGCACAAATGTATTCACTTCTTCCCACCCCCCTTCACAAATTAATATTAAATCATCTATAAATCTATAATAACTTATGACATATTTCCTACAAAATTCATTACTATATACATATTTGTTTTCAAACATGCCCATGAAAAGGTTTGCATACATGGGGGCAAAACCTGCCTCCATGGCTGTTCCACGAAGCTGCCTATAAAGTTCCCCCCTTGAAAAAAGATATTTAAATAAAAATGTATTAGTTCAATAACAAAATGTGTTTTAGGCAAAAGTCCTTATAAAAAAAATAATATTGCTTCTAAGCCATGTTCAATATTTGTATATAAACTGGCAACATCCATAACAATGAAAAACATGCCCTTCTTCCACTTTACATTTCTGATTTTACTTAAAAAAAAATCAAAGGAATTGTTGATACAAGACCTTAACTTCTCAGCTTCTTCTTTCAAGTAGGAATGTAAAAAAAAGAGCTAAGTTATGTGTAAAATAAATGCATGCAGAGACTATGGTTCGTCCTGGTGGATCCGCTAAACTTTTGTGTATTTTAGGGACACAAAAGAAGTATGCCATAGTGTTATCTTTAACTGCAAATTTTTTTTTTTTACTCTTTCTGTCTGAAATAATTTTAATCTTAACCCTTCATTTTATTTAAATTTGTTGACTGAGTGTCCGACTGACGAGGTCCATTTTTTCACAGAGGCCCGGGAGAAAAAGCCACAGATAAAAAAATAAACAGACAGTATATATTGGATTACATAGAATAACACAATATTACATAGCAACTTTACTTACTTATAAAACCTACTTAAACATTTTAAAATAAATGTTAAGAAGTGCAAAGAAGAAAGTCCTGTTGCATTACATTTTAAAGAATGTCACAGTGGAAATATACATTGCTTACAAGCTACAATTTTGGGGCAAGTACAACAAATGTATGACTGATATTAAAAGACAACTTTGGAAGTTAGAATCTACTTTAATTCTGAAGTTTAATACTTGAATTCCATACGGAATGAATCAAGAATGTCATTGGAAATGTTTTCTTTAATTAATTTAAGTCTATGATTGGTTGTTTGTAATCATGCTATTTGAAGATAGAATATGTGAAGTAGGGATGTAAACTGTAAAGGCTGTAGAGCTGAGGCGCTAGAGGAATCTGTATTTTACGCTTTGTATTTGCTGCTAACCAGATTTTATTGTATCCGGTGTGTGCTTATTTTACCTGTTTTGTGGGACTACATTGTGGATCTACTACTAGACTGGACTATAATTTTAATAAAATATATAGGTAATCACTGGCTTCTCTCCTTGTGTGGTGGTGAGCTCTTCTTAGTAGATTGTTTCTGAGAGGCCAAGAGGATAGCTTTGACTGGAGAGGAAAACCTGGGCCCTCTAGCAATCATGGGAACTGGAGAAACCATGCAGTCTACTTGAGAGTGGAGATCAGGGTGGCGTCCTAATGTCAGATGAGAAAGGATATCCGGTTTGGGTTCCAACATTCAAGGAGGATGCTTAAGATTAGAGCAAAGGAAGGGGAACCAGATCTGATGAGGCCAGAAGGGGGCAATGAGGATTAGAGACTTCTTCAACCGTTTGGCTTTCTGAAGAAATCCTGGAATCAGAGGGAGAGCAGGATAGGTATATACAGGAGCCCTGGAGGCCAATCGTGAACCAGAGCATCACTCAGGAATCCCCTCCGATGGGGGAATCACAGCGAAACAACTGCTGCATTTGGTGTTGTAAGGGGACACAAGAGGTGGCAGCAGGGACAACCCCAACAGTCGAATCTCTCTCTCGACAGTGACTGATGGAGGGACCACCCGTGAGGCATCAGAAAGTACAGTTTTGTACCTACCATTAATGTAGATGTTCGAGTGTTCACCCTGCTGCAGTCATCACACTTGGGTTATCCTGCCGTCAGGCGGTCTCGCAGTCGGCCCGAATTTCAAAGTCTTGGTCCGGCGTCGGTTGCTGTCGCTTCTTCCCTGACGTCAGTGCGCCAGGGGTATGCAAGAGGCATCCAACGCCATTTTCTTTAGTTGTTCTTGCCCCAGATGTCAGGTGCCCCCAATAGGTAGGCAATATATATACGTACATACATACATATATATATATATATATATATATATATATATACACACACATATATATATATATATATATATATATATAAATAAATAAAACAATACCTTCAGGCACAAGCAAATACACCACAGAGGTTGTATAGGATAGAGTGGCATAGATAAGTTCAGCTAGTTCAGAGGGGATGGAGGGAGGGTAACCTGGACTGCAGCAGGGTGAACACTCGAACATCTACATTTATGGTAGGTACAAAACTGTACTATGTTCATCGTGTTACCCTGCTGCAGTCATCACACTTGGGTTGAATCCCAAAGCTAAGGATGGGTGGTGGAGTTAAACAGGGTCTGAAGAAGCTAGTAGGCCCTGCAAAACTGCAGTGGCAAAGCCAGCTCTAGTCAGAGTATAGAGGTAAGTGATAGTGTCTGTTGAAGGTGTGCACTGAACTCCAAGTTGCAGCTTCCAGAATTTCCTTGGTTGGTACCCCCCTGAGAAAGGCTGCAGATGTAGCTGCAGCCCTGGTGGAGTGGGACCTGATGGTGGCAGGAACCGGTTTACCATGATGAGTGTAGCAGAAACGTATACAATGTCCTATCCATTTTGAAATGGTCTGTTTTGAGATAGCTTTTCCTAGTGATGTTGTAGCAAAGGATACAAAGAGCTGATCAGATTTTCTGAAAGCCTTAGTTATATCCAAGTAGTAACGTAGCTGCCTGTGAATGTCCAAGGAGTGCAAGAGTCTTTCTCCTTTGCTCTGGGGGTTTGGGAAGAAGGTGGGTAAATGAAAGGTTTGGTTTAGGGACACACTGGATACCACCTTTGGCATAAGGGAGGGGTTAATTCGTAGAGAGACTCTGTCTTGAAGAAAAATGAGGAAAGGCTTCACTGCCATTAGTGCCTGTAGCTCTGAGACTCTTCTGGCTGAAGTTATTGCTAGCAGCAGGACAGTTTTCCATGACAGAAACTTTAAGTCAGCTGAGAAAGTTGGTTCAAAAGGCGACAGTGTAAGCTTTTCCAGAACAAAGTTGAGATCCCAAGTTGGTGTTGGTGCTCTCCTGGGAGGTCTTATGTTCTTGGCCCCTCTGAGGTACTGTTTTAGGAGTGGATGCGAAAATAAAGGAGGATCCGTGTTGTAATGAGCTGAAATCGCTGAGGCGTGGATCTTAATAGATGAAAAAGAAAGTCCTTTGTGCAGCATCTCAGTTAAATATTGTAGAATCTGAGGAATGTCTGGCTCAAGGGGATTTTGGCCAAAATCTTTTGCATTTGTCTGAATAGGCTTTCCTGGTGCTGGGCCTCCTGGCCTCCAGAATAACATCCATAACAGCTTTAGAAAGCGTTGTTGGCTGGTTATTTAGGTGATTTGCCATGCAGCCAGAATTCAAGTCTTGAGCTGGCTGTGTAGAATCCGACTGTCTTGTTGGGTGAGCAGGTGGGGAATTTGTGGTAAAATCCATGGTGGGCCGTGGGCCATGTTCCTTCGTATTGGGTACCAGTGCTGGCGTGGCCAGTCTGGAGCAATGAGTATCATTTGTGGCCTCTCTAATCTGACTTTCAGCAGCACCTTTGCTATTAGAGGCAGTGGACGGAAGGCATACACTGTCAATGTTTTCCAACTGAATGAGAGGGCGTCCACTTTCCAAGCTTGCGGGTGGAATGTCCTTGTGCAAAATTTTTGAAGTTGGTAGTTGTGGGGGTTGGCAAACAGATCTAAGTCTGGGCGTCCACATTTTTGAGTTATCATTGCAAATACTTGTGGATCCAGTTTCCACTCGTGGGGATCCATGATGTTTATGCTTAGATCGTCTGCCAATATGTTTTTCTTTCCTGGCAGGAATTGTGCTTGTAATTGAACTTGGTAAGTCAGTGCTGTGTTCCACAAGGTCATTGCTAGTCTGCATAGAGGGTAGGAGTGTGTACCCCCTTGCTTGTTTATGTACCACATTACTGTGGTATTGTCTGTCTATATTATTAGTTGTCCTGGGTGTAAGAGGTGCTTCAAAGCTGTTGGGGCATTCTGTACAGCTAGCATTTCTTTTTGATTGATGTGCAGGTGCCTTTGATCTGCAGTCCATTTGCCTTGAATGCACTTGTCCTGCCATGTGCGCTCCCCAGGCATAGTCCGATGCATCTGTTGTTATAGTTTGCCTGGCTGTGGGTAAGGTAAAAGGCTGACCCTTGTTGAGGTGACATACCTGTGCCCACCATAGAAACTCCTGTTGAAGGCAGGGAATGAGTGGTATCATTGCTTCTAAGCTGTGGCTGTGTTGAGTCCATACGCTATTCAGGTACCATTGTAATTTCCTCATATGCAGTTTTGCAAATGGTATTAGTAGAATGCAAGATGCCATGAATCCCAGGCCTGCAGAATTTTTCTTTCAGGGAGCTGGGTCTTTGTTGCCATTATTTTGAAGTATTGAGTCAGTTGTTGTTGCTTGTCTGGTGTGAGGTAAGCCATCTGGGCCGTTGTATTCATGCTGGCACCCAGGAATATTATGTTTTGTGATGGCACTAGTTTTGATTTCTTTTTGTTTACTGTGTACCCTAGGCAACTTAAGAGGTGACTGACAAATGCCAGATGTTGTAAAAGAATGTCCTTGCTTTCTGCTTGAATAAAACAGTCATCCAGGTATGTTTATATTTGAATTCCTCTTTGTCTGCAGTATGTAATGACTGGTGCCAGGCATTTTGTGAAGACCCTGGGCGCAGTAGATAAGCCAAAGGGCAGTGCAGAGAATTGGTAATGGGTTGAACCTGCAATAAAACGGAGGTATCTTCTGCAATTTTGTCTGATAGGGACATGCAGGTATGCCTCCTTGAGGTACAACGTTACTAGCAAAGCCTTCTTGCCCAACATGGGAAGAAGCTGCTGTAGTGTTAGCATCTTGAACTTGGGTACTTGCAAGAAGGTGTTTAGAATTGAAAAGTCCAGAATGGGTCTCCATGTTTTGTCCTTTTTGGGGACTAGAAAGAGCCTTGAGTAAACTCCTTGTCCTTGCTCCTGTATAGGTACCTGTTGAATGGCTCTCATGTCTATGAGAGCTGTAATTTGTTTTTGTGCCTCTGCCCATTGATTTTGTGGCAGGTTTGGCATTCCTTTTATCCTTGGCAAGGTGTGAAAATGGAATCTGTATCCTTGTGAGACAATGTCCAGGACCCATTTGTCTTTTGTGATATGCCAGTTGTCTGCAAAAAGTGCTAATTGTCCTCCCAAGGGTGCTGCCAAGAGAGTTTTGCTTGGCAGTTTGAGGGTTAAGTCATTGTGTTTGTCTTCTAGTAGTTTGGGGTCTGTCTTTTCCTCCTTTCTGGGTTGTGGCACCCCATTGGCGAGGTTTGTAAGGGCCTTGTGGCTGGCTTCTGCCCCTTGGACGTCTGTACTTGCCCCTCTGTGGTCTGTCAGAAGCTGGAAAGGACCAGTTTTTTGTTGGCCAATTTCTGCTGAAAAGTGGTGGTTCTACCTGTAAAAAATCCTTGACCGTCTGCATAGACTTTTGCTTTATCCTCCATTTTCTTCAGAACTTCCTCTGCTTTGACACCAAATAAAACATCCTGCTGTAAAGGTGCATCCAATAATTTTGCTTTAACATGGTCAGGCAGGGCTTGTTCTTTTAACCATGCATGCCTACGTATGACAGACCCAGTGACAGCTGCTCTACAGGAAGCTTCCAGTGAATCAAAGCCACATTGTAAAGTATGTTTGCCCACCTGCTCAGCTGCATGCAGCAGATCCTGCATTTCCTTGAATTCAGGCTGTTGAGAATGCGTGCTCATCTTTTGCTTTAATTGAGATATTAGGAATTGCTGATATTTCAGCATGAGGAACTGACAATTTAATGCTCTCATGGCTAGGGTAGCTGAGGTGTATACCTTCTTTCTGCACCTGTCTAATGCTCTGGAGTCCCTTTCAGAGGGTACAGGGTTTCTAGTCATAGAAGCCTTAGCCCCTTTAGGACCCTGGGAGATTGTTTCTGGATCAGCAACAGGGCTTTTGTAAAGGAATTTGTGAGAGTCCGGTACTCTATAGTATCTGTCTGGTTTGGCTGGAGCAGGAGGTAGAGAATCTGGATTTAGACTGGATTCTAAATAAACATCATCCACAATGTCCAAAACTGGAGGGATGGCAAGTGGTCTGTGCTGGGGAAGTAAGAGGAACTCTCTGAGCCTTTTCTTTGAGTCGGAGTAGTCCTGGCCTTCCCAGTGGAAACGTTCCCTCATGGTATGCAAAGTTTCCTCAAAGGAATAGTCTTCAGGGGGGGATGCTGAGGGGATGGAGTCTTCAGCAACAGAATCTTCATAAGGAGGGAAAGAGTAATCCTGTTCCTCAGAGGAATCTGAGGAAATGGAAACCTGGTCAGAGGAGGCATAATCCTTCTCTTGTCTAGGCCTTTTGTCTGGAGGGGGTTGGGATCCCCCGATTAGAGTAATCAAGTCTTCAGCCATCTTAAGCATCTGTTTCTTAGGCATAGGGCCTTGAACTGGAGACTGATGCACCGACTTTTTAGATTTTAAAGGAGTTTTAAGTTTAACATAAGATTTAATGGTGAGTGTAGTCTGTCTGAAAATACCCTCAGAAGCCAAAGGTGTTTCTGCAGCACCGGGTTTGCCTCGTGTTCAGACATCGGTAGGGTCTAATAGAGCAGGCTGCGTCGGCCTAGTAAGCTCCGATTGAGAGTCTGAAGCTGTCTGAGGCTCCAATTCTGCAGTCGTCAGGGGCTGCGTAGGCACCTCGCTGAAAACTGGGGAACCGGCGATAGGCCCAGCAGAGGCCTCGGAGTCGGGCTTAGGTCTAGGCTGCCTGTCCTTATCCTTGCATTTTTTATGCATGCCAGTCGTCAGAAGCTCCGAGGGCATGGTATAATTAAATTGTCTACCGAAGTAGTGTCAAGCGCAATCAAAATGACACTTAATAGTTCGTTTATTGAACCTAGCACAAAACCGACTAGTGACGTCGTGGTCTGAGCCTAGGCAAGGAATGCAATAAGAGTGGAAGTCCTTATGAGGTATTTGCTTCCCACAAGAAATGCAATTGTTAACTTTTTCTGACATCGGACTGAGGCAAGAAAAGGTTCCCCAACGGGGTACTTAGCTTTATGAAGACTTCGGACTGAAATTAGATTTAAAAAACTCAGGTGTCGGCTGACAGGCACTTGCGAACTGCATCTGCTTCGGGCACCGCGCGGCAAGAAAGACAGAAGAAAATGGCGTTGGATGCCTCTTATATACCCCTGGCACACTGACATCAGGGAAGAAGCGACAGCAACCGACGCCGGACCAAAACTTGGGAATTCGGGACGACTGCAGGACCGCCTGACAGCAAAATAACCCAAGTGTGATGACTGCAGCAGGGTAACACGATGAGCATCAAGACCTGCCGAGCCTGTCCGCTAGTACGCTGAATTTCCCTGGGTCACGTGTTGCAAAAGAAAGTGGTTGGAAAAGATCGCTCATTCCCAGACCCTCAAGGCCTCTCTGCAGAGAGGGTACGAATGGGTCCCTCCTTGCTTGTTGATAATAACCAACAATTTAAATTTTGTCGGTGTGAAATGCAATCGTACCTGGAGGGAGGATGTCCTGAAAGGCTTACGACAACTGAAGAACTCCCCTCATCGCCACGAGACTGATATGCAGACTGGTCTGAGTCCATGTGCCTTGGACCATCTTCCCCTGGAAATGCCCCCCCCCCCACCCTAGATGGGAAGTGTCCGTGGTCACAGTGGATGAGGGTAGGGGAGGAATAAACGGTCTGCCTATTGTCAAGTCCGTTTGAATCCACCACATTAGATGAGATCTGCAAATGTTTATTAACCTGATAAGAGCAGACAGGGTATGACATACAATGGACCATTGAACAGCAAGTGTCCACTGCAGAATATGCATATAGTACCTTGCTAGCAGAACCAGAAGAATAGCAGCTGTCATGCTTCCCAGGGTCTTTAGTATCAAGCTGGCAGTAGGAAACGGGGAAATCATAACTGCTTAAACATTGGACTTCAACATGTTGCTGCGATGGGGCAAAGCAGCTGTTTGGGTAAGAGCATTCAGATGTACCACGATGAACTCTAGATTCTGAACTTGCATAAGATGGGATTTGTCCATGTTTATGGCGATGCCTAGACAATGAGACAGCTGGGTAAAGTTAAGCTCTGGCCAGAGAAAATTGACGCTGAGTGGGGGCAGTCAGGAGCCAATCGTCCAGAAACGGGAATACCTGAAACCCTTGGAGTTGTAGATGAGCTGCAACTTCTGCCATGCACCTGGTAAACACCCCAGGGGCTGTGATGAGACCAAAAGGCAGAGCTCCAAACAGGAAATGACTGGCTCCGAGACAAAAGTACAGATGACTTCCGGAATGCCTGTCTATTTTTATGTTAGAGTTCACATCCTGAAAGTCCACCGAGCACATCCAATCTTCCTTTCAAAGGAGTAGAAGAATGGACTGTATAATAACTATCTGGAACTTGGTGGTCTTCATGAACAAATTGAGACTGCTTAGGTTCAGAATGAACCGCACGTCCCTTGTTTTCTTTGGTGCCAAAAAGAAATGCAAGTTCTGGACCATTTCTGATCAGTCGGGACCTCTTGGGTGACTTTTCTGCAGCAAAGTGGCAATTTCGACCACTGCCAACTCCCTCTGACTGGGTGGAAAGTCAAGGAGTGTTTTCAGAATCTTTTGGAGGAGGAAGGGCCAAGAGAATACAATAACCTCTGGATATAATTTTTAGCACCCAACCGGTTGACATGATTTGCGCCCAGGCACTTGAGTGTAGGGAAAAATGACCCCCGACTGCCTCCAGAGTAGGATAGTTGGGCAGTGCTTCAGGAATGCTGAAAAAGTTTGTTGGGAAAGGATTTCCTGAAGCCCTGGTTCTGCAAGCCCCCTCTGCCTCTAGGGTGGTTTCTCCCATAAGCCCTTCCCTCTGCCTCTGGAGGGGAACACTCAGCCTTGGTCAGGCAAAGAGCCATAAGACTTGTGAAACCAAGTTTTCTTAGCACCCCTTTGATTCCTGGAGTAGGTTCATTGGGGGACAGAAAACTTAACCCCTACAGCAGACAGGGTCTTGCCTTCTTGTTCACAGCGGGTTAGGGTGTCCTTCACAGATGCTCCAAACAACGAAGAATCATCCAAGGAGGTGTTGACAAACAATGTCTTAAAGGGCTCCGCGAAGTCACACAGCCATTCAGGCATGATGCCGCATTGCATTATCACTGCCAGCTGCCCGGGAAGAACCCTTCTCTGAGTGAGAAATAAGTCTCATGGAGGAGATGGCTATAGAAGTGAAAGTGACTAGCTTATGGGGAAATTTTTTAGAACTCCCCTTTATGCATAGACTCTGCCAGGGAATCAGAGAGTTCCTTGATCAAGTCTCTCTGGAGGCGCATGAAGGTGCCAATTAATTTAGTGTCCTGAGTGAGAAAGTTGCAGAGGCAAAAGTGCACTTACCAAACCTGTCCATTGCTCGGGACGCCTTGTTCGGAGGAGGGACAGTGGAGCTCTGATGGGTGAGCTCCTCCTTGGTAGCAGCTGCCACCACCATAGCATCCACAGGAATACTTTTGCTCCAGAAAGCACGATCCTCGGGAGGGGGGGTGACAGAATCTTATCTGGGCATTTAGGAACTGGTTCTATGGTGTCCAACTCTTTTTCAGGCCTGGCTGAGGACCAGGGCAACAACAGCGTTCGCTTGGGGGACCACCCAAAATGTGGACGGCCCTGTCCCAAAGGCCTCCAGGAATATAGCTTCCTCCAGAGAGGGGGTTTCGGAAGTTCAGCCACCTTTTACCTTCAGGATCTCTATGTCTGAGGAGGAGACATCATCTGGTGGCATTATGGGTGACACCTCTCTCTCATCATAGTCTGTAGCCTTGGTGAGAGACTCCACAGGGGAGTTCAAGTGCCTCCTTTTGCAAGTACTCTTAGGATCATAGGAGGTTACTAGGCTAATGGCCCTGGGGCCCTTACAAGCATAGCCAAGAGTTTACCCCCCAAAAAGGAACCTCAGTTAGCACCTGTCGCCCCTATGAGGAATATAGGTGGAACCCCTGGGACAAATTTTTTGTTTCCCATCCACACAGCAAAGGTGTTCCTGAAGAGGGTCAGTGAGGTACTCTGAGGTGTATAGGAAGTCTATTCCAGAGACAAGGCGGCCTGTGGGAGACAAACCTCTCTCTCCAGCAGGTTTTGTTGATATCACATACTACATTGTAGGCCTTTCAAGCAGGTCATGCACAAGAAGTCAGACTTACAATTTGGAGCACCTCTACTAGGGCAGGGTCTGAGATTACCTTGTAGGTGAGACAGAGATCACCTCTGAGCAACTGTCCGATACAAAGTAGAGTGATACTGATTTTAGCCTGTCTGCATAGGACAGGTATTCGAGGCCATGGATTCTCTTTGTGAGGTATTTCTGTGGCCTTTCCAGTTGGTGCAGGTGTTTGTAGAAGTACATACCAAACGGAGCATTATACCTCAATTATTGGCCTAATGAGGCAAGAGTAGAGAGAAGCAATAACCTCCTTTTTTTCTGGCTGCAATCCATTTACTCATGAGATGAACCAAGTAAAAGGCTTTTCTGACCACAGACACTACATGATGCTCGAATGTGAGATTGTTGTCAACCTGTTTACCAAGGTCTCTCATCACAGGTTGTGTGCTTAGGGTGTTGCCGTTGATGTGGTTATCAGTAGGGGCCGTGTTTTTGCCGAATGGTACAATAATACATTTTTCTGCATTTAACTTAAGGCCATGATTTTGGCACCAGTCATGTGTTACTGTGAGACCATCTAGCAGTATGTTATCATTTGGGGGAGCCAATAACAGCACTCAACTTATAGTCGTCTGTAAACTTGGTCAGCCCCAGGCCTTTTGTCTTTGCCTAGACCTCGGAGAAGTAGATGCCAACAGTAGGGGTCCCAGTACAGATCCCTGGGGCCCACCACTAGTAACAGGTCTGCTGTTGGAGGTGGAGGCACCTATTTCGACCCTGTGGGTCCTATCGGAGAGCCAGTTGGCCACCCACCTGATGAGACAGGGATTTATGCCAAGTTGTGTTAGCTTTTCAATGATGCCCGAGTGGGGGAAATGTGTCAAAGGCTTTGGTCAAGCCAAGGTAAGCTGTATGCACTGACTTTCCCTCATCCAGGGTCTTGGTGATAGTCTCAAAGAAGTCAACCAGGTTCAACAGGCAAGATCTGCCCTTGACCTTCTATGGAATCTCCTCCATGGGGTACTTGGGGGGGGGGATGGGACCACCTCAGGTGGCACAGACCACCTCAGGTGGCACAGACTGGACACCCTTCAAGACAGACTGACCTTGGGAAGGAATGACTGATCCAAGGCCACGATCCAGAGTGGAACACAGGGTGGAGCAGCAGTCAAAGGGTCCAGTACTCTTCTAAAAGATGATGTATTTTCCAAATCCTGAAAGGCCAAGGGTCCCGGAATGATACTGCCAAGCTCCTTAGGAGCTGAAGCTGCCAATGAAGACTGAGGCAACCCACCAGAACCCCGACTCTCAGACAGAACCGGACCCACTCTGACGAGGGCTAAAGCACCAAGGTGAAGACACTGATCCGAAAGAAACAGAGCTGACCCTCTCCCTTCGGATCCGGCCATGACATCCCAGATCTGGGACACACACTGATCACAGGAAGCAAAAGCCCTCTGATCTGAGCCAGAATCACTCAGGAGGCTATTGTCCTGGGGTTCCAAAAAAGAGTTGGATCGGAGAAGGAAAAGGTCACAGGCTGGGCAGGCTCAGATCCACGAGAGGACAGAGTCGGGAAAACACCCATCTGAATCTGGGCCTTGATTATGGATCTGACCATCCTGTCCACATCTAGGTAAAGGCTTCGGGAGGACCTAGAAGAAGCCACCGATGAGGGACAGGAATGTCTAGATGGCTGGAGAATCTTTTCTGGTAGAGTAGGAAATACTGAAAGGACAGATCTTCCTTAAGACTGTGGATCTGGAGAGACTGACGGATCAAAGGAGGACCTCTTGGATCCAGAGGCTTAGGATCCAAGGACACCTTGGGATCAGAGAGCTCACTTGGAGCCATTAGGTCTATCTGAGCCGACAGAGGTCTCAGTGTTGACAAAATTGGATCAGAGAGCCTTAGTAGGCATCTCCAAGGAAGCTCTCGGCTCCTTGGGATGCTTTTTCTTGGTGTCGCAGCTGAGCAAAGATTTGGAGTGGTGTTGAGCCCCTGGAGAAATAGAAGGCAGTAGGCCTTTCAAAATTAATGCATTTCTCCTCTCCTGCAATGCCTTAGGGTTAAAACCCTCACAGACCTTGCAAGGAGAGTTGAGGTGACCTACCTCAAGGCAACAGACACGCTGATCTTGGGCATCCAAGTGTAGAATCTTCCATTCACACTGGAAGCACCACTTAAAACCTGAAAGCTTCTCCACACTTAACAAAATACCACTTAATGGACTAAAAAAGCAAGAGAATACAAAGACCTTTTATTTTGTTTTTTTTTTAAATATATAAAAGGAACAAGAGAGAGCTAACCAGAAAAACAAGAAAATATATGAAATAAGAGGAACTTAACTGAGCATGGAGATGTAGTGTCTGGGCATACCAGCAGCAAACAAGATCTGAGGAGGGTGGGCAAAGTGAGTTTGCACCTGGAGGTTGAAGTCTGTGTGAGGTGGCCGAGTTGGATCCGTGGTTCGGATCTGATACCCATACGTGAAGCAGAATGAGGACAACATTGGATACTCTGCAAAGGCAAGCTGATAGGAAACATGCTGACTGTTATACAATACTAATACTGCAGCTTTTGGACATTTTTACAAGTTTTAGATTTGTAGTAGCAGGATGTAAAGAAAAGATGCTGGCTTCTGTGTTCTTCAGTAAAAAAAAAATACTACTAGGCCTACATTATCTGACTTAGATCCTGTCACACCTAAGTGTCAATAGGTTTATTGTAAAATGTATGCAAGTAGCACCTAGACTGCATAAGTCAACAGAAAATATGATTTTACTCCACAAATTATCTTAAAAGTTTGGAAAATAAACATTCTGGTTTCTTTTGCACAGTAGTTACAACTGAGATTGCAACCAACAGTATAAACAATAGCTAAATGGCATACTTACTGCCGTGCAAACTGAGAATAGCAAAAATATCAGTTTGATAGATTAAATACCTGAATTATACTACAATATCTGAAAATACAATTGCTAATTTGTACATAATTATGAACATTCTATATTGACTAATTTGCGGTACTGACGCACAGACAATTTATGATTGATATATTCATACCTGCTATACTGCTGTTAACAAGGGCAATAAAATGATAGTTTTGATGGTCATCAGTAAAAAGATCATGGTTTCAATTAGTCTGACAAATTACCAGCACACTTTGCTATATGCCAAAGGAAAAATATATACATGGATGTGGGCTTTAAGATAAAAATTCAAGCTGTCATAGTATACTTTACTGCTTTATAATTTTAAAAACAAGAAACATAATTCTAACAAAAAAAGGAATTTAAAAGTTTTACTGCTGCATGGGACTTAAAAATCATAATGTCACATATACTGCAGACAACTGCTTTTCAAACACACTGATGCTGCAAAAGTCTTTGCTGTCCAAGGCAAAAGATGTACAGCAATAGTGACTGTTTTATGGCCAGTAACTAATGCATCCAAACTACTTTAACAAATGTTGCTTCTCACCGATTTAGAATATCATGAGTTGTTAAATGGGAGAAGACATGTAAACTAGTATTTGTAACACAATGCCACAAACAAAGCACTTGATTTTGGACTTTACTGTATCAGCTCTACATGTTGCATTTAATATGAATGGCTTGTTAAATAAACTTTCAAGTCATCATACCTCCTAGCCTAGTCAAGAAACTTTTACCAAACACTATGTGAAATCACCTAGAAAGTTTACTGCATCAAAAGAGATAATTAATATGGTTAAAACTGACACTTTTAAAAAGTATAATTGTTTATCAGGCACCTACAATACCAAGTATTACAAAGAATGGGATTACAGGAGCTGATTCATTCTACTTTTGTCACTAGGACTGTAAGCTTATAATGAACCAAAAATATATAACAAGAGTAAATCATTCCATATTGCCAGACATTACATGAGCAGAATGTGACTATTTCTAGTCAAAGATATTGTCACAAATTGTGTATCCACCTATCACTCAATGACTAAAAATATTTCACTACAGATTACAATCTTGCACACTCAGTGCATAACTATGGCACTTGTTATACCATAAATTTGTTACCCAAAACAAGGAATCACCATACATTAACTACTTTAAGCTAAAGCAGTCACTCAGCTCTGATGCTCTGCTTTCTTTGATTGTTTTATGCTTGCACTTACATTATTAAATGTCAAACACTAAATTATATCATTAAATAGGCAGTCCAGCTATTTGTGGTTCAGTTTATATTAAATGCCTAATATTAGAGTCATTTAATAAAAACTTTTTACTACTGGTAACTTATCAAATGTAAAAGGCGTACACAAATTTGGAGTACCAAACAGCTTTAATACCAGTACCTCGGCATATCAGCTTCAAGGGATATCAACATATCAAATTCTAAAGCTTAAATATACTAAAACAATTGTGTTTCAAAATGTGTCTATACATCCCACTTTTAAAGTGACTAGTGCACATTATACCATTATACATAAGCACATCCCTTAGTCATGAAAAACAGTTAGTTATGTACTCACCATAACGATCGATGTATGTGGTCCATCTCGCCTACATTCTTTACTCACGGGTTTGGAGCCGAGAATCGGCTCCGACTCGGCCAACTATTTCTCTAGCACGAAGTCTCTAATTGGCTGGGCTAACCCGGTATCCCAAGATGCACCTCGCCCTAGCCCCAGATCTTGTTTGCAACCATACCAATCATAACCCATACATGACCAACACTGGAAGGAATTCCAGCCAAAGAAAGAAAAAGCAACTGACCTTGAAGGGTTCACAGAGCCAATATTCCTCCAAATCCTCTAGGAAGGGGGCAGGTGGAAGGGTACGCAAGAATGTAGGTGAGATGGACCACATACATCGATTGTTATGGTGAGTACATAACTAACTGATGTTATGTGGTCCCATCTCGCCTCCATTCTTTACTCACAGGACAGCGTCCCCAGCACCTCTATCCTGGGAGGCTCATAGAAAGATACTCCTGAGAACCATGGAACCAAAGGAAGCCCGGCCCCTAGATGCCACGTCCAGCTTGTAATGAGTGATAAAGGTGTGAGGAGAGGCCCAGGTGGCCGCAGCACAAATATCATCCAGTGAAAGTCTGGAACGGAAAGCTATGGATGTAAACATTGCCCTGGTAGAGTGAGCTCTGACAGGAAAAGGTAAACTTCTGCCTGCCACCGAGTAGATGAAGGAAATACAATCTTTAATCCATTTAGAAATTGTGCACTTGGAAACAGGACAACCTGCAATGTTCTCTGAAGAGGACACAAACAGTTGATCTGATTTCCTAACCTGTTTAGTCCTGTGTAAATAGAATCTCAATTGCCTGTGCACATCCAACTGATGGAACCTGAACTCTGCTTTAGTAGAAAAATTTGGAAAGAACACTGGCAACTCGATAGATTGATGGAGATTAACAGTGGATGACACACCTTTGGAAGGAAGGATAGGTTAAGTCTCAGTGAAACTCTGTCCTTATGAAAGGTCAAATACAGAGGTTTAATGGACAGAGCTTGAAGTTCTGATACTCTTCTGCCTGATGTAATGGCCATTAGAAACGCCGTTTTCCAAGATAAAAATTTCAGTTCACAGGTGACAGCTGGTTCAAAGGGTGATGAAGTGATGGCTTGTAGCACAAGGTTTAGGTCCCATGGCATGACAGGCTCTGACACAGGAGGGCGAAGTAGCCAAGCGCCTTTCAAGAAGGCCTTGCAGAGTTTATGGCCCATAAGAGAGGGCTCGTAAGATGTATGGAAATTGGAGATTGCAGCCAAATGCACTTTAATGGTAGCGGGCGCAGAGCCCTGACAGAAAAGCATGGCTAAAAAATCTAAAACCGATGGAATTGGGGCTGTGAAGGGGTCCAAACCTTGGGCCTGAGCCCAAATGGAGAATCGCTTCCATTTGCTGGAATAAATATTTCTGGTAGAAGACTTATGAGATGAAGACAAGATGTGTACCACCTCCGGTGAAAAAGAATGCCGTCTAACTAGTGATGAAAGTGGAGTAGCCAGGATGGATGGAGCTGGCCTGACATGTGAGTCAGGAGGTCTGGCACTGGGTCCAGAGTCCAAGGACTGTCCACTGCGTACATCTGAAGAAAAGGGAACCATACTTGTCGAGGCCAGTGTGGAGCAATAAGAATCACCCTTCTTTCCAAGGATATGGCTTTCTGAATCACTCTTGGTAACAGAGGAAACGGAAGGAAAGCGTAGACCAGACCGGGAGGCCAATCGTGGGCTAGAGCGTCCCTGGGTGACTCCTCCTGTGGGGGAATCAGTGTGAAGTACTCACTGCATTTGGCATTGAGGGGACTGGCAAAGAGATCGCAGCAAGGCTGACCCCACCTGTTGAAAATTTGACCTGCCACTCGGTTGTTCAGGGACCACTCGTAAGGCATCAGAATAGCTCTGCTCAGCCTGTCTGCTATCACATTGGACTTTCCCGGATTGTGCGTTGCCACTAAGAACTGTTGGGAAGATACTGCCCAATGCCACACTCGCATGGCCTCTCTGCAGAGGGGATAAGACTTGGTTCCCCCTTGCTTGTTCAGGTACCACACTACGGACATGTTGTCCGAGTGAATCGCAATCGTTCCCAGAGGTAGGGAGTCTTGGAGTGCTCGCAATGCTAGAAACACTGCTCTCATCTCCAGAACATTGATGTGCAGATGTACCTCGTGATCTTGTCACGTGCTTTGGACCGTCCTGCCAAGATAATGCCCCCCCCATCTGGGAGGCGTCCGTGGTCACCCTGGCCACTGGAGACATAGGAATCAAGCTCCTCCCTTTGTCCAGATTGATGGAACGTAGCCACCAGTGGAGGTCCTGTTTGCACCGTTCCGTGAGAAGTATCAAGTGGGAAAGAGGACGTTTCTGAAATGACCCATTGGGCGGAAAGGAGCCATTGTAGAATCTGCATATGTAACCTGGCCAGAGGCACCAGCATGATGGTGGCGGCCATGGTAACCCAAAAGCTGGAGAACTAACCTGGCTTGAACTCTTTCGAGGGGCAACAGTGCGTGGATCTGAGACTGCAGCACTCATTCTCTATTGTGGCAGAAAGGCTCGCATCTGAATAGAGTCTAGTTCTGCGCCTATAAAAGCAACACGCTGTGAGGGCAGCAAGGCAGACTTTTCCCAGTTTAAAGCAATTCCTAATTGTTGGCACAGTGCTATGGTACTCTCCCTGGCTTGAACAAGAAGATGCCTGGTGGGGGCGGTGAGAAGCCAGTCATCCAGATATGGAAACACCTTGAATCCCTGATGTCTCAGGTGAGCTGTCACCACTGCCAAACACGTGGTGAACACCGTGGGGGGCTGTGGTGAGACCAAAGGGCAGGGCAAGAAACTGGAAGTGACTGGCACCCAGCCGGAAGCGTAAGTGGCTCCTGGATGCCTTGTCCATCTTGATGTGGTAGTAGGCATCCTTGAGATCGATGGAGCACATCCATACACCTTTTTCCAGCAATGGAAAAATGGACTGAAGCATGACCATTCGGAACTTGGACTTCAGAACGTAGTGATTCAGGTCCCCTGTTCTTTTCGGCACCAAAAAGAGTCTTGAGTAAGTTCCTGATCCGATATGTTCTGAGGGGACTGGTTGGGTGACTCCTTTTTCTAGCAGCTTTGTAACTTCTAGTGCTGCTTGATCCCATTGACTGGGTGGGACGTCCGGGATTCTTCTGATTGGAGGGGGTGTAGATACAAAGAGAATAGCATAACCTCCGGTAACTATTCGAAGCACCCAATGATCCTGGGTGATGCTTTCCCAGGCTTCCGGATGCAACGAAATTCAGCCCCCGACTGGCTCTGGAACAGCACAGTCAGGCAACGCCTCAGGAACGCTGGAAGGAAGATCCGCAAAAGGAATCACTGTCTCCCGAGTTGCGGGGGCCTCCTCTGCCTCTAGGACAATGTCTTCCAGAATAATTTCCCCCTCCTCTGCCTCTGGAGGGGGACTCATCTTAAGCTGTATGGCAAGGCCTCTGAGACTTCTTGAACCACATTTTCCCCCCTCTCTGAGCCTTGGGGTAAGGCCTAGAAGGGAGAGAGAAACAGGATCCTATGGCAGAAAGCGTCTTTCCCTCCTATTCGCATCTGGTGAGGGTGTCTTTCACTTTGGTCCCGAAAAGAGAGGACCCATCAAAGGGGGCGTCAGTGAAGGAAGACTTGAAGGCCTCCGCGAAATGACACAGGCGCATCCAGGCTTGCCTTCTGAGAGCTACACCTGAGCTAGCTGCCCTACTCGCCCCTTCGGCTGCATAAGATATGAGCCTCATGGACGAGTTGACAATGGAACCAAGAGTAGACAACTGGGCGTTAACAGTTTGCATTACCGCCTCAGGCATGTTACCCATCAGAGTATTTCCTAGCTCCTTAAGGAGATCTCTTTGGAGCCAAATGAAATGACAAAGGTAATTCAGTGACCGCAAAGTAAAGGTCGGCGAAGACAGGGTACGCTTCCCGTATCGGTCCATACTCCTGGACTCCTTGTTGGAGGATGGACGGAAGAAGCCTCTGCAACGTCGTGCTGAGTGGCTGCCGCCACCACCAAGGCATCTACCGAAACCCCTTTTGTCAGGAACTTTTTCCCCGAGGGAGCAAAAAGGAACTTATTTGGACGTCTGCGCACCGGTTCCATGGAATCAGGGTTCTCCCACACCCTTCGACAAATCAAATCCGGAAGTTCGAAGGGTGGAGACACCCAGGAGGCGGAGGGTTGAGCTCCGAAGGCCTTGAGGAATACAGTCTCCTCCTCAGAGGGGGTCTTGGAAGGCCAGTTGCCTCTCTGCCTCAAAATCTCCAGGATGTCGGCAAAAGAGACATCGGAGGATGACTTGGGAGACCATCTGACTCCTCGAGGTCAGTATCAAAGGTGAGGGACTCGTCCTGGGAGTCTATGTGCTTCCTCTTGCACTTCTTTCTGGAGGGCTCCTCGGGCACCGACTCTGAGGGGCCCTCAGAAAGTAGGGGACTGCTCAAGGGGGTATTCCCAGACCTTCGGGCTCCACCATCCACGGATAGTGGGGCGTCAGAGGCTCTAGCCAGGGTGTACGGGGACGGAGTGATTGATCCAGGTAATGTGACTGATGATCTAGCCAGTGCACTCCTCATGGCCTCGAAGGCAGATCCCCCCAAATCCGAGGACTGACCCATCTCCGAGACCACAACCAGAGTCAAGATTCCCCGAGGCGATGCACTGAGAGCGAGACTCGGAACCGACAGGAGTCCCGAGGTATCCCCCTCGGGTCCGACTGAGCAAACCCGAGTACCGAAACCAGAGGATGGAACCAACATGGTTGGAGCTGACGCCGGCTCCGATAGACTCACCTGGGGTATCGGAGCAGACACAAGGACATCACTCGGTGCAGGGCACTCCGGCTACGACGACACATGGGTGCTTGGAGGAGGAATCATCGGTACCAGGACAGGGACCGGCTCCGGAGCCAACTGGGTCGGAGCCGAAAACAGTTTTGCTAACACCGGCGACTGCAGGAACCTCCCACATCCAAATCAGACAGCCTAGAGGATTTGGAAGAAATAGAAGGGGATCAGGATCTCCTACCTGGAGACTCATGCCTGACACTGGGTGATCGGCTCCGAATAGGCCCCAATAATATCGGAGCCTAGGTCGACTCCAGTACAACAGATACCTCCTGCGGCCCCGAGGGCAATGGAGCCAAGGAGGTAGTATCCATAAAAGAAACTTTCTCCTGCGGCCCAGAGAACAATGGAGCCGAGGAGAAAGTATCCACTTTTGAAACCTTCTCCGAAGACGCAGACGCAGTCAGATCTCTTTTCTTGGCCTTAGCAGGCTTAGATTTAACACTAGAAGACAAAGAAGAATCTAAGGCCTCCTCAAAGGAAGGCTTAATCAGACCCTTCAAAATCAGTTTATTTTTTCTTTCCTGCAGTACCCTAGGGCTAAGCTCACAAGAACTAGTCAAAAAAGAAGAGTAGCTATTAAAATAGCTTTTGCAATACAACTGACTACTAAAATACTTAGAAAAGTATTTGAAAAGGGTACTTAGCCACAGCCAAGTGAGACCACATCCTAACTCTATGAGCGGCAAATGAGATCTGGGGCTAGGGCGAGGTGCATCTTGGGATACCGGGTTAGCCCAGCCAATTAGAGACTTCGTGCTAGAGAAATAGTTGGCAGAGTCGGAGCCAATTCTCAGCTCCGAATCCGTGAGTAAAGAATGGAGGCGAGATAGGACCAAATAACATCTACATGTCCCATAGAACTTCAGTAGCAACAGAATTACAATTAATTCTGCAGCAACATCAAAAAAATTTAACCAAGTTTACATAAAAAATACACCACTACCTTCTCATAATGTATGTACTCATATGAAAGACATACACACACACACACACATATATATATGGGTCTACCTGAGATGGTCGACAAGCCATCCGATCGACTTTCATTTGGTCGACAATTCATTTGGTTGACAGGCAGATTTGCCCCCCTCCTCAATGCTGTGTGACCATGGAGTTGATATATATAGTTAGGGGGGGTGTGGGGGGTGAAGCCCCCCACATAAAACTGCTTGTCGACCAAATGAACTGTCGACCAAATGAAAGTCGAACATATGGCCTGTCGACCATGTGATAGGGATTATATATATATATATATATATATATATATATATATATATATATATACATACATACACACACACACACACACACACACACACACACACACACACATATATGGACATAAGTAGTCTCCAGCTGATTTACAGTGCAATGGAAAAGTATTCGCCCCTTCCAGATTTATTTTTTTTGCATGTTTGTCGCACTTAAATTTCAGATCAAACAAATATAAATTTTAGACAAAGATAACCCAAGTAAACACAAAATGCATTTTTTAAGTAATGATTTTATTTACTAAGGAAAATAAACTCTCCAAACTTACATGGCCCTATGTGAAAAAGTAATTGCCCTCTAAATCTAATAACTGGTTGTGTCACCCTTAGCAGCAACAACTGCAATCAAGCATTTGCGTTAACTGTCAATGAGTCTTGCACGTTGCTGTTGAGGAATTTTGGCCCACTCTTCTTTGAAGAATTGTTTTAATTCAGCCATATTAGAGGGTTTCCGAGCATTAACTGCCTTTTTAAGGTCATGCCGCAGCATCTCAAATGGATTCAAGTCTGGACTTTGTCTAGGCCACTCCAAAACCTTCATTTTGTTTTTTTAAGCCATTCAGAGGTGGACTTGCTGGTGTGTTTTGGATCAGTGTCCTGCTGCAGAACCCAAGTGCACTTCAGCTTGAGGTCACGACTGATGGCCAGACATTCCCCTTCAGGATTTTTGGTAGAGAGCAGAATTCATGGTTCTATCAATCACAGCAAGTCGTCCAGGTCCAGAGGCAGCAAAGCAGCTCCAGACCATCACAATACCACCACCATGTTTGACTGTTGGCATGTTCTTTTTCTGAAATGCTAAGTTACTTTTATGCCAGATGTAATGGGACGCACACCTCCCAAAAAGTTAAACTTTTGTTTCATCAGTCCACAGAACATTTTCCCAAAAGTCTTGGGGATCATTAAGATGTTTTTTGGCAAAAGTGAGACTAGTCTTTATGTTCTTTTTAGTCAGCAGTGGTTTTCGCCTTGGAACTCCACCATGCATGCCATTTTTCCCCAGTCTCTTTCTTATGGTTGACCTTAACTAAGGCAAGTGAGGTCTGCAGTTCTCCAGATGATGTTCTGGGTTCTTTTCTGACCTCTTGATGAGTCATCGCTCTTGAGGTAATCTGTGTAGGCCAGCCACTCCTAGGAAGGTTCATCACTACTCCATGTTTTCTTCATTTGTGGATAATGGCCATAACCATGGTTTGCTGGAGTCCCAAAGCTTTAGAAATGGCTTTGTAACCTTTTCCAGACTGATAGATGTCAATTACTTTGTTTCTCATCTGTTCTGGAATTTCTTTAGATCGTGGCATGAGGTCTTCCTTTTTGGGATCTTTTGGCCTACTTCACTTTGTCTGACTGGTTCTATTCAAGTGATCTCTTGATTGAACAGGTCTGGCAGTAATCAGGCCTGGGTGTGGCTAGTGAAATTTATTTTTTATTTATTTATTTTACATTTGTTGACCGGGATAGTCCAACTGGATGCATGTCCATTTTCAGTGGAGGCCCAGGGAGAAAAGCTCCAAGGGTAAGCAGATACAGCATTACATAATACCAGCATTACATATTACAAACAGACTATTTACAGAGATTACATAAGTAAGCAAGTTAAACAAGTTCCACAGGTTACAGTTAATCCTGAGCACAAGTCAGGATTAAATTAAATTACACAGTAAACTGGTTAACAGATTTTTACACATTTTAGAGAGAGTTAGCCAGGCTTGATACATTGACATAGCCAGTTAAATGACAAATGTTGTTTGAGTCTAGTTTTAAATTGACCTAAGGTGGAAAAGTAAGGTAATATCAGCTGAAGAGAGTTCCAGGATCCACTTACAGAGTTTGCAAAGAGAGAATCACCGGCTGTGTTATTAATTTTGCTAGTCTGAATTAGTAGTTTGTTAAAGGATCGAAACAGTCTAGGATTGTTATAGGGGGTGATAATATTTTTAAGTGCAGGAGTATTGTCCAGATTACAGAGGATTTTATAGGCCATAATCAGTTGGTTATACTGGATTAGGCTGGGTAGTTCAAGCCACCCAAGCTGATTTAGATTGATGCAATGATGTGTCCTAAAAGGCAGCCCAGTGGCAAACCTGGCAATGTGGTTGTAGCAAATTGAGAGTTTAAGGACAGTCTTGTTTAAATTCGAGAGTAGAGGGGATGCATACAGAAGGGTTGAAAGAAGGTGAGAGCGAGCTATGGCAATTTTAGCTGGAGGGGTTAGGAAGGCTTTTATTCTGTAAAGTGACCCTAGTTTTTTATTGATGGTTTTGATAGTTTCGTTGACATGTAGGTCAAATTTTAGATTATTGTCTATGATGACACCTAATAGCTTTGTAGATGGATCAGGGGAGATTATTGTGCCATCATTTGATTTTATGGTAAAGGTGAAGGCGGTAGACCTACGTGTTGGTGAAAATAATAGCATTTTAGTTTTTTTGGGATTTAAGATCAGACGATGTTCAGAAAGCCAGTTTTCTATTGTATTAAAGGTGGTATGGGAAGCTGACCATAACTCTACTGGAGATGTGGCTGAGCAAATCAGAGTAGAGTCATCAGCATATTGGATACAGCTGACTTTTGGGATGACAGTATAAAGGTCGTTAATGAAGATGGAGAACAGCAAGGGCCCTAGTATAGAGCCTTGTGGTACTCCAAGGATGTTGGGTAGAAGGTTAGAGAGTTTGTTCTGCCAGAGGACAGCCTGCTGTCAACCATTCAGGTAGGACTGAAACCATTGGAGGGCTCCAGTATCTAGACAGAATGTTTGCAGGGTGTGGATTAAAAGTTGGTGATCAACCATACTGAATGCCTTGGAAAGATCCAAAAAGAGGGCTGAGGATATATAATTATTGTTGCATTTATGGTGTTGGTAAAGGCTAGGAGGGCTGAAGTAGTGCTGTGATGAGGACGGAAGCCATGCTGAGTGTCTGCCATAAGGCGATTCTGGATTAGGTGGTGCATGAGTGGTCTATGAATACATTTTTCCATAATCTTTGTAAGTGGAGAGAGTATAGCTATTGGCCTATAATTGGAGAATTCAGTAGAGCTGCCTCCTTTGTGAAGTGGGATTACATAGGATATTTTCCAGATGGTGGGAATTTTAGCTTCTACTATGGTTCGACTGATTAGTATTGAGACGGGGTAAGCAATAGCATCAGCTGATTTTTGTAGGTACTCGGCAGGGAGTTGATCAGCAGAAAGTGTAGTGGGTTTTAATTTTTTGATCAAGGTACGGATAAGTGAAGAGGCGACTGGTTGGAAGCTGAACGCGAGTAGGTTTCTAGGGGTGCTACTTTCAGGATCACAGGAGCTAGGAGGTAGTTGGCTAGCTAGGTAAGGGTAAATTGAACTCAGCTTTCCCAAAAATGTGATTAACCACAGTTAACTCATGATTTAACAAGGGGGGGGGGTGCAATTACTTTTCATATAGGACCATGTAGGTTTGGATAGTTTTTTTTTCCCTTAATCAAATCTTCACTTTAAAAATGCATTTTGTGTTTACTTGGGTTATCTGTCTAATATTTAAATGTGTTTGATGATATGAAACATTTAAGTGTGACAAGCATGCAAAGAAGAAATCAGGAAGGGGGCAAATACTTTTTCATTGCACTGCAACTTATTAGCAAATAGAGTACCACTACCACAGTTGTCAGAT